>NC_057723.1:4165193-4200937 GCF_004010195.1 Chiloscyllium plagiosum
GAGGTAGGTAGAGGTGAGTTCAGTGGGGCAGGAGCATGCTGAGACAATGGGTCGGCCAGGGTGGTCAGGCTTGTGGATCTTGGGAAGGAGGTAGAACCGGGCAGTGTGGGTTTCCCGGACTATGAGGTTGGAAGCTGTGGGTGGGAGATCTCCTGAGGTGATGAGGTTCTGTATGGTCTGGGAGATGATGGTTTGGTGATGGGGGGTGGGGTCATGGTCAAGGGGGCGGTAGGAGGAGGTGTCCTCGAGTTGGCGTTTGGCTTCAGCGATGTAGAGGTCAGTGCGCCAGACTACCACTGCGCCCCCTTTGTCCGCTGGCTTGATGGTGAGGTCAGGATTGGAGCAGAGGGATTGGAGGGCTGCGCGTTGTGAGGTTCAGAGGTTGGAGTGGGGGAGGGGGGTCGACAGGTTGAGGCGGTTAATATCCCGGCGGCAGTTGGAAATGAAGAGGTCGAGGGCAGGTAATAGGCCAGCACGGGGTGTCCTGGTGGATGCAGTGTGTTGGAGGTGGGCAAAGGGGTCCTCGGAAGATGGGCGGGAATCCTGATTGTGAAAGTAAGCTCGGAGGCGGAGGGACGGAAGAATTGTTCGATGTCACGGTGTGTATTAAATTCATTGATGCATGGACGGAGGGGGACGAAGGTGAGTCCTTTGCTGAGTGACGAAGGTGAGTCGTTTGTCCTCAGTGAGGGGGAGGTCTGGAGGGATGGTGAAAACTTGGCAGGGCTGGGAGCTAATATCATTTATTGTATCCGTTGCTCCCGATGCAGTCTCCTCTACATTGGGGAGATTGGGCACCTCCTAGCAGAGCGCTTTAGGGAACATCTCTGAGACACCTGCACCAATCAACCAAACTGCCCCGTGGCTCAACATTTCAACTCCCCCTCCCACTCTGCCGAGGACATGGAGGTGCTGGGCCTCCTTCACCGCCGCTCCCTCACCACCAGACGCATGGAAGAAGAAGGTCTCATCTTCCGCCTCGGAACACTTCAACCCCAGGGCATCAATGTGGACTTCAACAGCTTCCTCATTTCCCCTTCCCCCACCTCATCCTAGTTTCTAACCTCCAGCAACACGATCCCCTTGACTTATCCGGACTTGTCCGACCTGCCCAGCTCCTTTTCCACCTATCCACTCCACCCTCTCCTCCCTGACCTATCACCTTCATCTCCTTCCCCAATGACCTATTGTACTCTATGCTACTTTCTCCCCACCCCCACCCTCCTCTAGCTTATCTCTCCACGCTTCAGGCTCTCTGCCTTTATTCCTGATGAAGGGCTTTTGCCCGAAACGTCGATTTTGCCTGTCCTCGGATGCTGCCTGAATTGCTGTGCTCTTCCAGCACCACTGATCCAGAATCCATGAAATGGCAGGTTGAGTACAACATGGGAAAGTGATTGGTCATGCACTTTGGTCGGCAATATAGAAGAATGGTTTATTTTCTAAATGTAGTGAAAATTCAGAATTCTGAAGTGCAAAGAGACTTGGGGATTCCAGTCCAGGATTCTGTCAAGGTAAACTTGAATCATTAGTTAGGAAGACAAATGCAGTGATGGCATTTATTTTGAGAGCACGTGAATGTAAAAGCAGGGATGTACTTCTGAGGCACTATAAGGCTCTGGTCAGACCACATTTGGAGCACTGTGCACAGTTTTGGGCCCATATCTCAGGAAGTATCCTGAAGCATGTTCAGAGGAGTTTCACGAGAATGGTCCCAGGAATGAAACGTTTAACATATGAGGAACGTTTGTGAACTCTGGGTCTATACTCGGTGGAGTGAGAAGGATGAGGGGTGACCTAATTGAAACATACAGAATTCTGATTTGGCCTGGATAGAGTAGATGTTGGGAAGTCGTTTCCATTGGTAGGAGAGATTAGAACCCGAGGGCATAACCTTAGTACGAAGGTCATTACCTTTTATAATGAAGATAAGGAGAAACTTCTTCACCCACAGATTGGTGAATTTATGGACTTTATTGCTTCAGAGGGCTGTGGAGGCCAGGTCATTGAGTACATTTAAGACTGATATAAACATATTCTTGATTATCAAGGAGATTAAGGGCTAAGGGTAGAAAGCCAGAGAATGAGTTTAAGAACTTTTGAGCCATGATTGAATGGTGGAGCAGACTCAATGGGCTGAATCGTCTAATTTCTGATCCTATGTTTTATGGTCTAATCGAAACTTGTGTACCAAAGCTATTAAATTGGATTACCCTTCTACTTTTTTTTCTCAATCCACAAAATGTGTGCTTTTGTTTTGTTTTCCTGTGTCTATCTGCATCTTTGTACAATGTTTTAATAACAAGTTAGAGATTAAGTTCTTAGGGTTATAGTAGATAAACCATATTTCATTTGATATTTGAATTGATCTTTTTGTAGTAAATATGATATTTTGTTAAGTACAACAATCTGGTCTCAGAGTTTTCCGTTAACCCGAGTCCATCAGACAGGTAAATTGAGCATTTAGAGTAATCTTTATATTTTTCTGACAATCCGGGATTAAAAGGGCTCAGCTACTATGCACTCTCCCAAGTGGATCACCACACAAAGACATCAAGATTGCTCTGTACACCTGGATCTGCAATATTTTCCCATTTGAATAATATATTCCATTTCTAGTTTTCCTATCAAAATGAGCAAGTTCATAACTGCATCTGATAATTTATGGGCACGTAGATTCTTAGCAAGACATAGTACTTCAATGTTTGGAGTGGGCTCGAGACTGTCAACGATTCTCAACCTTTAAGTAAACTCTGGTGGTTTTAGAAATTGTCAAGGGGAGCATGGGTTTCCTCAACATTTCTTAATATTGACAGTTAAATGTGTTTAATCACAAGGAATCTAAAGGAATTGAAATAGATCTTACAAGATGCCGTAACAAAGAAATAATACGGGATTTTCACATAATTGGAGGCAGTGCAGAGAACAATGTGCAATTCATTTAAGAAACTATTCCATCCAATTAGTTACGATGTGGTCAATTTTCCCCAAATGAATACGCACATTAGATCAATTCTGTGATAATCATAATATATTTGTTATAAAATTTCCCTCACCTCATAGTTTACAGGGTTGCTGTAATTTTCAATATTAATGATTCCCATATTTTCTTTCCTGATAGACTCATTCCCGACAAAATGCTTGTCTGGAGATGACCTGCAGGTGTTGGGTGTTCTGAAGTCCCTCTTTGTTGACTGCAATGTTGAGCATGACTCATAGCGGAAACGCTGAGAAAGTGGATCACCTCCAAATACCTCAACATAGTTGGGGCGTATTTGGAGGCTTCTACTAGCCGTTTGAATTCCATTCAGAGCATGTCTGTTTTGAAGGCAACACAACCCCATGGAACAGTGCTGATCGCCCAAACCATTTCTGTTTTTGTGAACCTTCACAGCAAGGACTGTTAAAATCACAAGAAATATGATAGAAGTTACTCCTAATGCGATGACCAAGGAAAGGCTCAGATCTGGATTGAACCTGAGTACTTCAGACGAACCACTGACGCCAGAAGACGTTTCAGTGTCCCCACCAATCACAGAAAAGATGATGGTCACTGTGGCAGAAAGTGATGGCATTCCATTATCTTTTACAACGATCACCAACCTTTGTTTAGAGGCATCCTTATTTACAATAGGACGGATAGTCCAAATCTCACCAGTATCGGCTGAAATAGTAAAAAGGTTATGATCGGTAGCCTGTGAAATGGAATAAGAGAGTTGAGCATTCTGACCGGCATCTGCGTCAGTGGCCGAGACCTTGGCAACCAGATAGCCTGGTTCTGCAAACCTGGACATTGTCTCCACTGCTGTTGATCCAAATTCGAATAATGGCTGCACTATGACTGGAACATTGTCATTCTGATCAAGGATAATAATATTCACCGAAACATTACTTGCGAGTGGCGGTGTCCCAGAATCCACAACCTGAGCTTGAATCTGAAAGTTTTTCAGTATCTCGTAATCAAAAGATCTCTGCGCGAATATGACGCCTGTCTCCGAGTTAATAGAGACATAAGTGGCTACCGAGGCGTTCAGGACTTGAGTCTCTAGGATAGAGTATTTCAGTTGAGTGTTCAGTCCCACATCTGAATCAAACGCTATGAGGGAAAATATGGAAGCACCAATAGCATTGTTCTCCATGACATTTGTGGTGTACAAATGCTGCGAAAATCTCGGTGGGTTGTCATTTATGTCAGAAATCTCTACCCGGATGGTTTTCCTGGATGTCAGAGGCGGCTTTCCTGCATCCGTGCACATTATTGTAATGTCATAATTGGAATTATTTTCACGATCCAGTGGATGTCGAACAAGCAATCCATAATAATTCTTCAAAGAAGAATCTAGTCTAAAGGGTAGTTTGTTTGAAATGTTGCATTGTACCTGCCCGTTTCTCCCAGAATCTTTATCCGCTGCACTGAACAGAGCGACCACAGTCCCAATGGGAGCGTCTTCTGAAATTGCGCCAGACAAAGACGTCAACGTCACCTCAGGTGCATTGTCATTCACGTCAACAATGTTCACCAACACATCACAGTGCCCCACCATAGTGTGAGGACCCCTATCTGTTGCTTGAACATTAATACCAAAGGCTTTGTTTTCTTCATAGTCCAATTTCCCTTTCACTCTGATTTCACCAGTTTTTGAATCCACGCTAAACAATTCTCGAACTCTGATGGTATTGTGGCTACTGATCGAGTAAGTTATCTCTCCATTGTGACCATCATCTGGGTCAGTGGCATTTAATGCGATCACTTGCGTTCCCGTGGGTGCATCTTCTAATATACTGACTCGATAAACTGACTGGGAACAGGCAGGGACGTTGTCGTTTGCATCCTTGACAATGATTATAACCTGAACCGTGCCTGATCTGACAGGGACCCCACCGTCCTTGGCTATCAGTGTCAAACTGTGGGTAGATTCCTTTTCTCTATCCAACGAACTCTGCAGCACCAACACTGGTAATTTTTCCACTCCATCGCGCATCTGCACATCGAGAACAAAATGCTGGTTAGAAAGGAGCTCGTAGGATTGCACGGAGTTGGTTCCAACGTCCGCATCATACGCTGACTCGAGTAGAAAGCGCGTTCCCGTCGAAGAAAGCTCTGAAATTTCAAGGTGGAATTGTCTCTTTGGAAAACTGGGAGTGTTGTCATTTAAATCAAGGACCTCCACTTCAACCGGGTACAGCTTTAAGGGGTTTTGAAGCAAACCGTTCACAGATAAAACACAACTCAAAACTGGCCCGCATATCTCTTCTCTGTCAATTTTTTCCTTCACAAATAAAATGCCAGTGTCCAAGCCTATGTCCACGTATTGTGTCCAGGACCCGGACACAATTCGAAAACTACGAGCCGAGAGTTGCTTTATATCTAAACCCAAATCCTCAGCGATATTCCCAACAAAGGCGCCGAGTTGCAGCTCTTCAGGAATCGAGTAACGAACCTGCCCGTGCACTAGATTCCACGCGGAGAATACACAGTAGAACAATCGGTATGTTAGAAACCAAAATATTTTATATCTCATTTCCAGCGTCAAACATCCCCGTTGTTTCGGAATATGTCCGCACCGCGAAAACGTTCATGAATTATTATCTGATATAAATCTGATATAAATTAACTGCGATGCAGCAAATCCCTGAACGCTTCTCCAATCGCCCGGATAATTTCATCCAAATCTTCTGTTCTTGTCCAAAATTGTCGGTGAAATTCGTGAACAATTCCTGTCGAGCTGTTCGCTATCCAATTTTACTTTGTGTCTGATCGGACGTGATGGTGTCTGGGTAGTGAAGAGGGTTGTCCAGATCCCCATTCCTATCTTATGTTCTGATTGGTGAACGCTAGCTCATTGATATTCGACCAACGAAATGTGATTCATTTCTTAAAGCTGCAGTGTCTAAAATGAGCGCAAGACTTGATTTATTATTGCACAACTCAAATTTGCATAACGGTTTTCTATTCTATACTGCATTGCACCCTGTGCTGCAAAAATCCAGTTGGAAACAAATTACCAAATTAACAAATTGAATACGTCGAATTCAAAATTGTTGAACATGTGACAGGTAAAGGCCAATGACGGTTCCTAATTGTTAAGATCATTCTTTGTTTCAATAATACAAGTCAAGTTATAATCTATACACGATAGGTGTGCTCTAGAATTCCTTACTGACTAGGTGTTATTGCTCACCAAAGCAAAACTAATTATCTTTATCGTTCTGCAAGGAAATCAAATAATGGAAATTACAATACTGAAATTTTCATATTTCTCCATTTCTGTTCCAGATATCCAATTGGCCATCTTTTTAGATTATTGTTTAACGTTTACTAAACTCGCTTCTCTGTTTCACAAATCGATTAATCAAGAAAAAAGTGTACAAATTGCGAACCTTGCATAAACATTGAAAGATAAGCACATAATCAGCTACTAATCCCCCTATCTTTCATCATGGTCCAATATCAATAGTTTGCCATTTTCGAAGTCAACTAATAGATTTAATGTTTTAAGGATACACGTATTACTACAGTTATGGAAAAGATCTAGTTTCAAAGGCCTAAAATCAACGGAGCCACTTTACAAGTTCAAGGCAGAAACAATAGATTAATCAATAATAGAAGCAATAGACTAACAATGGGCATGAATTATTTTGCACACTGCTATACATGAACTTCCAATTTGTTGAAACTCTTTACTTTCAAATCAACTTACGTTTTGAGTTTGCAATGTTGAGCCCTCTTTGAATTGAATTTTTTTCTGTTTGATTTATTATCTTTCCCACGTATTGTATACTTTCCGTAGCAGATAATACACATATTCAACTATTATTATCCAGATTAAATGTATTTTCAGATCTTCAAAGAACTTTTACAGTTGTTAAGTATCACTTTGAAATAACTATTTTTTTCATTTCATTATCTACTGTCAGCCATCAGCACCACTGCAAGAAGTTCCAAGCCTATGATTTTTGCAAATGATTAAGAATAATTCTGAAATGTCGGGATGCATGGTATGATCCATCAAGTTTTCCAGTTACTTTTCAATGTGAAAGGCATAAGACGTTCTACACATTTTAAATGATGACACGTGAGCACTCTGAGCATACAAATCGCGCGTGCAAGTTCAGAACATTCCCCTTACAGAGGTCGAGAGTTTCACACAGGTGCTCAAAGTAGGTGATGATATCCAAACTTATGCAGTGTCCATTGCTGTCGCAATTATGTTAAATCAAGCCCTCTTAGTTTGCTACCTCCCAAGTTCATCGCAATGTCTTGTATTGTGTGAATATCATCACAGTCCTGTGATTCCAAACCAATTAACATTTCCTCTAGATTACCAACAAAAAAATCCATAAAACTTTAAATCCTGAACCAGTTTCACTTCTGCAATATTATCAAATGCCCATTGTAAATATTAGTTAAATAAATAGATATTTATTTATTTAAGATCACGCAGATGATTATTTCAAACATTCTATTGTATTTCGTATGCTCATATCATATTAACATTTCTATGCACCATGGGTATTGTTTCTGCGATTTACTGAATGATGGGATGTTTTGGATGGTAGATAAACTGGAATTTGTTACCATTGTAGTCCCTAGCTTCTTTTTTGAACATGGAGACTCATTAATGTAATTTCCTGACTACAGTACTATATTCTTACTTTTCGAGAACAATATGATCTAATGATTGGAGTTACGCTACATTCTTATTGACTCTGGTCTCATCGCCAGAATATTCCAAATAAGAAAATTTCTTTCAACAAGTAAAGCACATGAAGAGGCCATCTTTCTCTTGGGTTTAAATTTCAGTTCGAACATATACGACATCTACATAGTTTGGTTACTAAAAGACTTCAATAGGAAAATTTTGAAAAAACTAAATTAACTTAAGTTCAGTAGTTTTCATTTTACGTGGAATCTAACAATATCGGATTACCTGATCAATTTAGAAGCACCAGGCCGTCAGAAAAATACTGATGCTAATTGCTCAGACCTAACAGCTACCGCTGAAACAACTGAAAACTAACCAAATTGTTTTCTGGACCCGTGTGCAATGGCTACTGTATTCTCGAAGTTAGTGTTATCTACATGACTGTGTATCTGCAAAGAGTTTCTCATAGGTATTTACATTCCAAAATTCAGTATGTGAAAAAGTCAATAATTTTCATAGCTTCAAAGAAACTCTAAAAGTTTTAGAAAGTCCCAACAGGTAACCAAAGCTGCCAGAACACAATTTTAACTCAGCTGTACAATCTAATACTGTAATCTTGTTACAAATGAAAGCATATAAATTTTACAAGGTATGATACCAGCAGAGGTTACTTTCGGCAAAAACAGTTGCTACTTCTATTTTAATAATTTAAACATGCATGTTTCCAACTATTGCAACACATCCAATTCAAAGCTGCGAGGCTCATATTCTTCATTAAAAAGGCCCCTCACCTTATCCTTATCCTTTAACGTGTTGCTGCAATTTTCAGAATTAACTGCTCGTGTGTTTTCTTTCCTGGTAGTCTCATTTTGGACATAATTGCTGTCTGTATATGATCTGCAAATGTTGGGGTGAAGGATTTCTCCCTTTGTCGACTGCAATGTTGAACATGACTCATAGCGGAACCTCTGAGAAAGTGGATCACCACCGAACACCTCGACGTAGTTCGGGGGTATCTGGAGATTTCTACTGGCTTTTTGAATTCCATTCAGAGAATGCCTTGTTTCTGCACAACAACAGAGTCTTAGGGAACAGTGCTGACTACTAGTAATATTTCTGCTTCTTTGAATCATCACAGCGAGAATAATTAAGACCACGAGAAATATGATAGAAATTCCTCCAAATACGATGACCAAGGAAAGGCCCAGATCAGGAGTGAAGGTAGGACCTTCAAACGAACCGCTGACGCTGGAGAATGTTGCAGTATCGCCACCAACCACGGATAAGATGATGGTCACTGTGGCAGAAAGTGATGGTTTTCCATTATCTTTTGCAATAACCACTAATCTTTGCTTGGAGGCATCAGTATTCGCGATACGACGTATTGTCCAAATCTGGCCAGTGTCTGGTGAAATAGTAAAAAGATTATGCTGGGTAGCCTGAAAAATCAAATAAGTGATTCGAGCGTTTTGACCAGCATCAGAGTCAATGGCTGATACCTTGACAACCAAGTAACCTGGTTCTGCAAACCTGGATAATGTCTCGACTGCTGTTGATCCAAATTGGGCCAATGGTTGTACAATGACCGGAGCATTGTCATTGTGATCAAGGATAATAATATTTACCGAAACATTACTTGTGAGTGGTGGGGTCCCAGAGTCCACGACCTGAAGTTGGATCTGAAAGTTTTTCAATTTCTCGTAGTCGAAAGACCTCTGTGCAAATATGACACCGGTTTCCGAGTTAACAGTCACGTAAGTGGATACCGAAGCGTTCAAAACTTGAGTTTCCAGGATAGAGTATGTCAGTTGAGCGTTCAGTCCAATATCTGGATCAAAGGCTGTGATGGAAAAAATGGAAACGCCAATAATATTGTTCTCCTTGACATGTGCGGTATATAAAGACTGTGTGAACAGTGGGGCATTATCATTTATATCTGAAACGTCTACTCGAACGGTTTTTTCCGACGTAAGTGGAGGATTTCCGGCATCCGTGCATGTTATTGTAATACCATAGTTGGAGACGTTTTCCCGGTCCAGTGCCTGATGAACAAGTATTCCATAAAAATATTCCAGAGAAGAATCGAGTCGGAAGGGTAATTCATTTGAAATTTGACATTGTACCTGTCCGTTTCTCCCCGAGTCTTTATCTGCGGCGCTGAAAAGAGCGACCACGGACCCAAGTGCAACATCTTCTGAAACTGTGCGAGATAAAGATGTCAACGTCACGTCAGGAGGGTTATCATTCACATCAATAATATTCACCAGAACTACGCAATGCCCTGACATTGAGTCTGGTCCCCCGTCAATGGCTTGTATGCTAAGCTCAAAGTTATTGCTTTCTTCATAGTCCAACTTGCCATTAACTAGTATTTCGCCAGTCTTGGCATCCACCCTAAACATTTCCCGAGCTGGAGCTGAAGTGTGGCTGCTAAGCGAGTAGCTAATCTCTCCATTTAGACCATCGTCCGAGTCGGTAGCATTTAGTATGATTACTTGCGTCCCTGTTGGTGCGGTTTCTAATAGGCTGACTCGATATTCCGTCTGGAAGAAGACAGGAGCGTTGTCGTTTGTATCCTTGACAACGATTATGATCTGAACTGTACCCGATCTCACAGGAATCCCGCCGTCCTTGGCTATCAACGTTAAGCTGTGGCTGGAATCCGTTTCTCTATCCAATGAATTCTGCAGCACCAATACGGGCAATTTTCCTTCGCCAGTCCGAACATCGAGAACAAAATAATTGTTGGGAACGAGCTCGTATTTTTGCACGGAGTTAGTTCCAACGTCCAAATCGTGCGCCGTCTCGAGGGGAAAGTGCATTCCCGGAATAGAACGCTCGGATATTTGTAGGTGGAATTGTCTCTTTGGAAAAGAGGGAGCGTTGTCATTTACATCGAGAATCTCCACTGTAACCTTGTAGAGCTTTAAAGGGTTTTCAAGCAAACCGCCCAAGGATAAAACACAGCTCAGGGTCGGGCCGCAAATCTCTTCTCTGTCAATTTTTTCCTTCACGAATAAAATACCAGTGTCCAAATTGATATCTACGTATTGTTTTCTGGGACCGGGTACAAGCCGAAAACTGCGAGCTGAGAGCTGTTTTACATCTAAGCCCAAATCCTCTGCGATATTTCCAACAAAGGCACCCAGCTGCAGTTCTTCAGGAATCGTGTAACGAATCTGCCCAAGCACTAGATTCCACGAGGAGAAAGTACAGTACAATAATTGCCATTTTAGCAGCGAATAAATATTACATCTCATTTCTAGCTTCAAACATTCCCCTTTGTTTCAGAACGTGCTCGCACCTTGAATTATCCTCATTGCAGGTTTATATTATAAGGTTGGAGCATCTACGACGTAGCAAATACCTGGATGTTTCCCAAATCGCTCGAATTATTGGAATTAAATCTTCTAACCTTGTCTAAATGTGCACCCGAGCTGCTCCAATTTTACTCTGCGTCTGGTCGGACGTGATGGTGTCTGGGTAGAGAAGGGGCAGTCCGGATCCCCAGTCACATTTGAGCTTCTGATTGGAGAAGAGTAGCACATTTAAATTTGACCAATGAACGTATGCTCTGCTTCTTAAAGCTGCACTGTTTGATGCGAGTGTTTGTGCTTCGATTTATTGTTGCACAGTTTAAAATTGGATTCAGCGTTCCGTTAGTGAAATGCATTCTTTCTGCCTTTTCGCACGGATGAAAACTCCATAGCCACAGTGCAAAAAAAAAAAATAAGAGTTGGGTTTCTTAAAAGTTAACAAAAGGAAGAACTAAAAGATTCAAAGCCACTTAATAGACTGAGTAGTTTTATTCAATTCCCATGCATGTATGAATGTTCACTTCTTGCGTTCATCACCAACAAGCTGATATTTCACTAAATAAAAGCTAAATTATTTCTCATTCTCTGACGCAACCAATTAATATTCATTAATCTGTTGAGAATTCCATAATCCTCGATTTCCATTCTAAAAATCCAGCTCACTATTTTGTTACAGTTAAGCAAAATAAATAGATGCTGGACACTTGATACAGTATTAAAACAAAATCAGAGAATTCTGGAGAAACTCAGCAGGTCTGGCAGTGTATGTGGAGCGAGAAACGTCTACTCTGAACGGTTTTTTCCGACGTAAGTGGAGGATTTCCGGCATCCGTGCATGTTATTGTAATACCATAGTTGGAGACGTTTTCCCGGTCCAGTGCCTGATGAACAAGTATTCCATAAAAATATTCCAGAGAAGAATCGAGTCGGAAGGGTAATTCATTTGAAATTTGACATTGTACCTGTCCGTTTCTCCCCGAGTCTTTATCTGCGGCGCTGAAAAGAGCGACCACGGACCCAAGTGCAACATCTTCTGAAACTGTGCGAGATAAAGATGTCAACGTCACGTCAGGAGGGTTATCATTCACATCAATAATATTCACCAGAACTGCGCAATGCCCTGACATTGAGTCTGGTCCCCCGTCAATGGCTTGTATGCTAAGCTCAAAGTTATTGCTTTCTTCATAGTCCAACTTGCCATTAACTAGTTTTCGAGTTAAGCTAAGTTCAAAGGTTTTACTTCAGACCTGATGGGTCCTGGAAGTTACTGTTTTATATGCTGTTAACAAAGGGGTGGAAGAGCGAATAAAGTAGATGGTGTGATTGTCCAGGGATTTGTCAACAGTGTAGAACAAAAGGAAGAGCTAAAAGATTCAAAGCCAGTTATTAGACTGAGTAGTTTTATTCAACTCCCATTCATGTATGATTTTCTGCTCCTTCAGTTCTGACCAGAAGGCTTTGAACTCAAAGTTTTAACTATTTTCATGCTGTGAGAAAACTGTTTATTCTGCAATAACCTTCACTCTCTGCGTCATACATACACTGACCTGTGGACAACAAATATAGATCTCGAAACCAGCGCGAAATCCAGATCCAAATGCCGAATCAACATCACAATTCCTCCAAAATCTTACACTAAGGCCTATATGCGAACTTTATTCTCTTCAATTTAACTAACGGCTTTCAAAAGTTGAAATGCAAACATACACGACCCTTGCTGTTCTCTTTTCTGCAGTGAATCATGCAGTTCGAGAGTAAGTATTGTAAATGACTATAATCATCATGGTAAACCAACAAGTTCTAACGTAGTGAAAACGTTTTTGCTCAGTATCAAAGACAATACTCAAAAACCAATCATGACATTATTTCTATTTCAGTACAATTACTTTTTGTGACTCTCAATTATTAACGTTTAAGTACATTTTCGGTTTGTAACATTATTGCATCTTTCATTTGCCTAAGTAGTTCAGCGTTAAACATATGCTTCCTTCCATTTTCTGACGTTTTCTCTCTAATTTTACACGAATGAACTTGTTATTTTTTATACAAAGCAAATGAGCCTAATGTCTCAAAGACGCCCCTTATAATTATTAAATGTGATTCTGGAACTAATTGTTTTCCTCACAGCACTTATCTTCCGATGCACTTCTGCTTCATGGAATGAAGTAATAATCTGACCATTGAGGCTCCGAGTAATTTAGAATGGTTAGGAAAGGTAGAGGTCCAAGAAGGTATCCATGAAGAACTTGCCATTTATTATATGTACTCTACATGATGTAACATAGTATACTGTGAGGACCTCTTACAATCCAAATAACCATGCAGGCGCAGACCTGAGGAGATATGCACAGGTGTTGTAAACCAGATGTTTAATTGCGAAGTCCATTGTAGCAATTCAAGTCAGATATTATCAGGATGGTTCTGATTTCCAGTTCAAAAAATATTTAGGTCTTGTTTTAAATTCACTATCGGAATGAGTTCACTGCTGGCAGTCCAGCAATTATCACCTATCCACAGATGCCTTGAGAAAGTGGGAATGAGTTGCCTTCTTGAACCATTGCAGTCCCTGCACTATGGGTGGACACACAATGCCCTTGCGAAAGGAATTCCAGGATTTTGACCCAGTGATAATGAAGGTAACACGACATATTTCCAAGTCAGGATTGTGCGTGGCTTGGAGCGGAACTTGAAGATGTTCCTATATTTCTGCTGCTCTTGATCTTCTAGATGGAAATGGTTGTGGATTTGGAATGTGTTTTATTAGTAACTTTGATGAATTTCTGTACTGCATCTTGCAAATAATACACTATGCAGCTGCTGAGCATCAGCAGTGGAGGGAATGGATGCTTGTAGATGTGCCAATCAAGCAGGTTGCTTTGCCCTGCTTTTTGAGTGTTGGAAATTTACCCATTGATGTAAATGCGGATTATTAAATCACACTCCTGACTTGTGCCTTGTAAATGTTGGACAGCGTTTGGAGAGTCAGGAGCTGAGTTACCTACTGTAGTATTCCTGGCTTCTGACCTGTTTTTGTAGCCACTATGGTTGTATGGCGGGTCCAGTTGAGTGCCTAGCCATTGCAATCCCATGGCTTGATAGTGTTGCTAAGTTGTCCTTATGTCATGTGAAAAAAAAACTACATTCACCTGGAGCCATTCGAACTTTCATTTCATTTGTCACTTGTCATCAATTCTATGATGCTTAAAATCCAGTACCAGAACCACTTCTATCTTGAAAATCCTCTGTCCATGAAAATCCTCATTAATGTGATACATTGATTTATTCCAGATTGGGAATACTTTGATCGATTCTATTTTAGCTCATGATGCAACTTAATATTGTTATTATGAACTGCAGATTTTGGTGCTTCCTGATTATTAGTTGAACTACTCGGTCAATGGTTGAGAAATGTTTCCTATTTTGTTCTATAGCTAGACTGATGCATCATCATCACGAAAGCCCACCACCTCAAGACTTAAAACGACAACTGATCAATTTTTGGAACTTGGTACCGCACTTAAACAAAAACCAGAAATATATTATCAGGTCAAAATCAAGGTTTCGTTCTGCTCATTCTGATGTAATTCGCCAACCGTGAAAGCACTCATTTTAACCTTTATGTTAGTGAGGTAAAATTGCCGTAGAGATTAAAAATTCTGATCAAAATTCAAGTCCAGAAGAGAAGGTTCGAACATCAGATTATAAAAGTACTCTCTCTTATCGAATGCATTGGCTTCAGTTTTGGCACTACTGCTAGGATGAAATCGTCATGGGCTAGACAACACATGTACTTTAATGGGCTAGACAATTTTTACTTTCATGGGATAGACAACACATGTACCAGATTCATCCTGCATCCTTAGAGCACAATGTTTTTGGAAGAAGTGACTGGTTTGGACAGCGGCCTCATTGGCAGAATCTCCCAAATAGGGGCATGTATTTTCACAATTCAAAGCGCCTGAACAGATTTTAATTCAGTTTTGAGTCAGAATAAAAATAGCACTTATATTCTATGGACACAAAAGCCACTAGAATAAATATTCTTATAGAATATTGTACTGACCTAAAGAAAGCTTTCTTCCAGCGTTAGTGAGGTGTACTTATATAATTTGAAAAAAACTATTCGTAAATCAAAAAAATCCACCATAGTAATTTTGCAGCAACTTAGCAAACATGTAAACCTTTGTACTAATTACCCACTTTGTCTTTTGTTTCTGAAAGTTGTTTCACGATTTCAACCTGTGCTGATTGGATTCCAAACACAGGAGAGAAGAGTAACATATTGCATGAGCATGTAACGTTTTTGTTGTAAAATTATGCTTAGAAATTCTACTTCAAGGACATATGGCACAGTAAAATAATTGCAAAATGATTGTTTTTCATACATTTAATTGTTTAAACAATTCATTTGTTTCATTTGTACGATGTTTAATAATATAAGACAACCTGATAAATATATAATGTTCAGAGACTCAGAAATATGTCAACATTACATAGTTCGTGCGGCCAAAATGAGACCATGATACCTAGGAACTGGGCAACTTAGTTACGTAACTTGTGTGGAACTGCAAGTCGAATGTACAATATTCTGTAACGATGATGGGCTGTAGTCAATGTATACACAAGTTGACTTGCCAGATATTTCAACTTCAATATTTTGAGTGCACGTGGCAAAGTCAGCATGTCCCATATATTTACTTACATTCTCGTTGGTGCAGAAGGTGCTGACAAACAGAGTTGGATCCTCGAAACCATTTTAACTTGGCTAATGTTGCATAAGAGATACACAATTAGGAGCGGGTTTGGGGACTTATTACAAACGCCATTACGATCCGTTCGAGATTTGAGGATGTAGAAACAGTACAAGAAACAGTGAATTATATATTTTGCAAAGGTCAATGCGACCCATTTCAAGCAAACTATTTGCACAAATCGATATGCGCATCCAGGTCAGATCTTCGAAGATGCCCATTCCCTTATGAAAAGATACTAACTTCGGTGCTTGTGGTGTTGCTATAATTTTTAGAACCAATTATTATTGTGGGTTCTTTCCTGATAGAGTCAGTCCGATCGCAATTCCTATCTGTAGGTGACCTGCATGCATTGGATGCTATGAATTCTTTCTTTGTTGATTGCAATGTAAACAGGAATCAGAGCGGAATCGCTGAGAAAGTGGGTCACCTCCGAGTACTCTAACGTAGTTCAGCGGCATTTGAAGGTTTCTACTGGCTTTTTGAATTCCATTCAGCGAATACCTGGGTTCAGGGAAACTACAGACTCCCATGGAATAGCAGAGGCCAGCCAAAGCATTTCTGCCTTTATGAACTTTCACAGTGAGGATAATTAAAATAAGTTGCTTCCAATTCGATAACTAAGGGGAAACCCAGATCATGAATAGCCTGGGTGGCTTCAGACGAACTACCGCCAGTCGAGAATGTTTCACTGTCACTATCTAGGGCAGTCACGATGATGGTGAATGTGGCAGAAAGTGATGGTGTTACATTATCTTTCACTGGAACAATCAAACTTTGCTTGGTGACATCTTTATTTTCGAAACGCCGAGCAGTCCATGTTTCCCCAGTATCTGGTGAAATTATCAAAATGATGGGAAGCATGAACAAGGGAATGAGAGAGCTGAGCGTTCTGACCAGCGTCAGCTTCAGTAGCCAATAGCTCGGTAACCAAATAGCCTGGTTCCACAAACCTGGACATTGTTTATATAGTTGTTTATCCAAACTCGGTTAATGGCTGCACGATAACAGGAACATTGTTATTTTGATCAAACATAATAATATTCGCTGACACATTACTTGCAAGCGTTGGCGTCCCAGAGTTCATGACCCGAGCTTGGATCTGAAAGCGTTTCAATCCCTCGTAGTCAAAAGATCTATGACAGAATATGGCACCAGTCTCTAAGATAACAAGGATGAAAGTGGATACGGAGGCATTCTGAACTTGTCTCTCCAGGATATAGTACTTGAGTCGTGCATTCAGCCCAATTTCTGGATCAGAGGTTGTAATAGAAAATATAGAAGCGCCAATTACATTGTTCTCCATTATGCTTGCAGTGTACAACGATTGCCCGAACGGTGGCGCATTGTCATTTATATCAGCAATCTCTACCCGAATGGCTTTCTTTGATGCAAGAGGAGGATTTCCGGCATCCGTGCATTTTAATCAATATCGTATTTGGAGTTATCCTCCGATTTAGAGAATGTTTAATAAGTATTGCGTAATAATTCTCCAACGAAGAATCAACTTCAAAGCGTGGTGTGTTTGCTAGTTGCCATTGTACCTGCTCATATCTGCCCGAATCGTTATCTCCTGCACTGAACAGAGCGACTACAATCCCAATTGTAGCATCTTCTGAAACCGTGCGAGACAAAGACGTCAACGTCACGTCAGGCGGATTATCAATCACATCAATTATGTTCATCAGGATATCACAGTGCCCCGACATAGTGTCAGAACGTCAGTCGGTGGTTTGAATACTTATCTCAAAAACGCTGTGTTCTTCATAGGCTAGCTTCCCTTTCACCCTGAATCCACGCGAAACATTTCCCAAACTCAACATACAGTACGACTGCTGCGATAGTAAGTTGTCTTTCCAGTGGAATTATCGTCCAAGTCGTTGGCATTTAATATGATTACCTGAATTCCTATATCTTCATTCTCTAACAGGCTAACTCCACAAACTGACTCAGGGAAGATGGGGCACTGCCCTTTGTCTTTTACGAAGATTATGACGTGAACTGTGCCTAACCTCGCAGAGATGCCGTCGTCCTTCGCTATCAGTGTTAACCTGCGACTCGATTCCGCTTCTGTATTCATTGAACTCTTCAGCACCAATACTGGCTATTTCCTTTTACCATGCGCATTTCTACATCAAGAATAAAATAGTCATTGGGAAGGAGCTCGCAAGTTTGTACTGAGTTGGTCCCAACGACCGGATCTCGCGCGGACACGAGTGGAAAGCGCGTTCCCGGAGAAGAAAGCGCTAAGATTTCGAGGTGGAATTTTCTCTTTGCGAAACTGGGAGCATTGTCATTCACATCGAGAACCTCCCCTGCAACCCGATAAGCTTTAATGGGTTTTCAAGTAAACCTCCCAAGGCTAACACACAACTCAAGATGGTGCCGCAAATCTCTTTTCTGTCAATTGTTTCCTCCACAAATAATATTACGGTGTCTAAATTAATGACCACAGATTGTTTTCTGGGCCCCTGTACAATCCGAAAGCTGTGAGCAGAGAGCTATTTTATATCTAAACCCAAATCTCCAGCGATATTCCCAACAAAGGCGCCGAGCTGCAGTTCCTCTGGAATTGTGTTACGAATCTGCCCAAACACCAGATTTCATGAGAATACACAGTGCAACAATTGATATTTTATCAGCCAATATATTTTAGATCTCATTTCCAGCTTCAAACATTCCCTTTATCTCAGAACCTTTCCACACCATGAATTATTCTCGGTAATATTCTGTTTATATTTTGAAAAGCCGAAACAACTGGGAATGTTACAAATACTTGAATAATTCATAAATCGCTCAGATTGTTTCACTGAAGTCTACAATTTTCTTCTAAAATTGTGTGATAGTTGATGAACAATTCCTCCCGCGCATCCGGCTCTTAAAGTTTGCTCTGCGTCTGATCCGAAGTGATGATTTCTGTGCAGTGAAGATGCCGTCCGGATCCCTCATCACATCTCAGCGCTCGATTGTTGAAAGCTAGCATATTGAAATTCGACCAACTAAGGTATCGTTGATTTCTTAAAGCTGTAAGGACTGCAATTAATGTCGCGGCGCCGATGTTTTGTTGCACAATTAAAAATTAAATTAAGATTTTCTTCCGATTATCTGTTTTGTTTTTGTTGTCACAATTAAAATACTCTTGAATTAAATTATAAAGAACAACTGATGATCAGATTAGGCATTTGTTAGAATAATATAATTCATTTTGTTATCCATATTTAATTAATCATTAATGATTTTTTAAAATCCCCCAACCAGTTTTTATTTTGTCCTGGAAAATTGAATATTAACGTTACTGTATTGAAATTTTTATGATCATCCGCTGACCTTCTAGAAATCCAGAATATTTACTGATATTTTACAAATCAACTACATTTAGTGGATCACATGCATATTCATAAGCCTGTGGGGATAAAAAATCTCAAATCACAATAATTACACTCATATTATGCCTATCCAGCTCTTCTTCCCTCGCCTATTCTTACACACATGTGGAAGTTAAGTATTTTATCCTCATCGATTTTATCTACAGCATTCAGTATTTTAAAAAAAACACATGCATGAACTTTCTTTCCTGCTGTGACTCACACTTCAAGCTCCTTAAAATGTCTAATGATCATGGCTTTAGTTCGAACTCTAGGCAGGAAATACATTTTGACCTTTTTTGCATGTCGTCTTTCAGGATTAGCTGATAATGGATACATAAGCCCCTGCTTTGGTGTTTGTGCAAGTGTGCCAGGAAATCCACCACTGAGCATGGAGAAATTTATTGAGCCTCTCGCTCCTGGTTTTATTTTATATTTCATCTTTCACACCTTGTTGCAAAGCAATCACATAACTAACGAATTTGATCTAAGTTTTGTAGCACTTCCAGATCCAGTCATGAATGGCAATGGACAATTGACAAATTAACAGGGAGACGAGGTTTAATAAGTATGTATATTTTCAACAATGGATGAACCAGTCAATTCAGTGTAAAATGTAAGACTAATACATTTATGCCCATCACCAGTTGGAAATGTACACAGTAGACAGCAAAACGTGTGCCTCTTTCTTAGATCTACAACACAGGTGCCACTCATAAAACAATTTCATTCACTTCATCTCGCATGAAGAAATGGATGACGGTGTTGGAATCTGCAAAGATCTACCGCTTACCAAGTTGTTTCAACACAGCTGGAAAAAAAAATGGCATTCGCTCATCAACATGGATAATTGTCCAGTCTGTCTTTCCACAGCAAGAAAGACAACTCAAAGCCAACAATTACTTCCATATCTGTTTCCTCTCCATCATCATTAAGGTGCTGGAAGAGTTCTGCAACCGTGCTATCAAGCAGATCTTGCAAACAAACGAATTGCGAAGAAGAATTTGGGTTCTGCAAATGTGTTTCAACTCTTGACCTCATTACATCCTTCCTCCAAATATGGACGAAAATAGTCATTCTCCAAAGTGAGTTACGAGTGACTGCCCTTGACATTGAGGCAACATATGACCAAACATTTTACCCTCCAGACTTCACAAAATTGTAGTCAGTGGAAAGCAAGATACAGCGCTGTTCCATGTGTATTCAGCACATAAATGATGAAAGTAGCTGCAAGAGCAAGTCATATGCTAAGAATACTGCAGCAATTAAATAAACCCCTGACTGCAATAAGCTTGACTCTATGACCATCTACAAAACACAAGGCAGAAGTGTCATGGAATACTCTCCACCAGCCTAGCTGGATGCAACTCCAACAACACTCAAGAACTTTGATAACATCTAGGATAAAGTAGTCTATTTGATTGGCACTGCATCCACAAGCGTCCACTCCCCCCACCAACGATTGCCAGTAGCAGCAATGTGCACTACCTACAAGATGCACTGCTGAATTTTAACAAATGTCCTCAGACAGCACCTTCTAAATACACGACCACTTTCATCTGGAAAGACAAGGGTAGCAGATACATGGGAGCACCCCCATCTTCAAAGTCCCTTCCAAGCCACTCACCATCCTGACTTGGAAATATTTCACTATCACTTCACTGTTGCTTGGTCAAATTTCTGGAATTTCCACCCTACTAGCTTTATAGGTCAACCCATAGCAGGTGGACTGCAATGATTCAAGAAGGCTGATCAACATTAGTGTCTCAAAGGCAACTAAGGGCGGGCAATAAATACTGGTCAGTCAGTGACTTACACATGCCACAAATAAATAAACAATAATAAAAAATCCCTGTTCCAGGATATCACTGCAGGAGTTCCAGATGGGAATGTCACAGATCAAATTATCAATATTTTTTTTCATCAAAATGTAGAAAACGAGGGATATTCATTGATAGTTCTACAATGTTCAGCACCATACTAAACAGCTGTCTCAGGGAACCAAACTGAATCGAACTACTGGAAGATAACAACAGTATTAAGACTTGGGCTGATAAATGTGAAGTAGCATTAATGCCATGCAAGTACCAGTAAATGACCATCTACCGAAAGATAAAGTCTTAACATCACTCCTTGCATTCAGTAGAGTTGCTATTACTCAATCTCCTATCATCGTCCAGAGGGACGATGGGGATAGCACGGGGTCATTCTATTTCCCTTCTATCATCTTCTTGGGGGTTCCCATTGAAAAATATTTGAACTAGAGTAACCATATGTATGCAATGGCTGCAAGAGCAGGTCAGGGACTATGTATTCTGCATCATGTAATGCATTCCCTCATTCCCCAAAGATTGCGCTCCAAATACAATGGGCAAGTCAGTGTGATGGAATGCACCTCACTTGCCTTGATAATCGTTGCTGCAACATCTCCCAAGCAACGTGAAACGATACAAGAAAATGCAGTCTGCTTGTTTGGCACCACATCCATAAATATCCATTCTTTCCAAAATTGAGGCTTGGTTTCAGCATTGAGTCCCATTTAAAAGATGAGCTCCAGATTTTTACGAAGTCTCCTGTATGTCACCTTTTAGTCTGGCCACTTCTATCCAGAAATGGAAGGACAGCCGGACGACAGGACCATGATGTCTGCAATTCCTGGGACGTTAGGGGGAGTGGGTGAGTTAGGTTGGAGGGGATAAGGGGGTACAATTTAAATAATGGCCTGGAATCTCAGAAGTATTGCGCTATCATTGCGCCTTGATCTTATCCTCATGATAGTGCTCACAGTATTCAAAGTATGACCTCACTAACGCTTTATCATTTTGAAATGATACTCCTTGCTCCTGTATTCTATACTTTGGCTAACAAAATAGAATACCCTTTACTGTCACTCGAATGAGCTAGTAAAAAGTTTGTAATGTTGCCGCTTTGAGTCCATCTTAGGTACACGGTACCGAGGTAAGGAATACTTAAGTGTTTTTTACAGATTTGTACAAAGATTCATAAAGAATGGAGAAATGTTTTATTAAAAAAGACATTCGATTTTTAATCTATACACCAAGTCCTTGGGACCTGCCTGGACTCACTGCCTCCATGCCAGTCTGGCCTGGGACTTGCTTCTGCGACTCAACTGAACACTCCACTCCCATGCCAGTCTGGCCTGGGCCTCACCTCCAGAACGCATTGGATTTGCCACACCTACAGATTCGCTTTCGGGACTCACTTGGGAACTGTCTCTGGGACTCACCATGTCCATTCGTGTCTGGTAACTTGAAGTTAGAAGCTTGAAAAGAAAGTGTGAGAAAAAAAGAAAAAGAAAAAGAATGGGTGGAGCAGAGGAAGCCCCACTGCAGCGTTTTACTCTGCTGCCACCTTGCCAATGAAGGCAAACATCCTGAATGTCTTCTTCACCAACATTTCTATTTCTGACGACACTTTCATGCATTTATGGACTTGTACATCATGAACATTTTGCTCCTCAGTACACCATAAGGACATAGTAATCATTGTACATATCCATCCTGTAATGAACGTCCTAAAATGCACGACCTCGTACTTATGAAGATTAAATTCCATCGACCATTGCTATATCCAATTTACCAGGTTATACATATCAGTCTATAGCCTGAGACTATCCTCCTCACTATGAACAACACCACAATTTTCGTGTCATCTGAAAACTTACTAATTATAACTTCGACATACACATCCACCTCATTAATGTACATATAAGTCGGTACTAATCCTAATGGAACTCCTTTGGTCACAGGTTTCCAGCACAAGTCCTACCCTTCACTCGTACCCTTTGCATTCTATTTGCAATCAAATTTCTTATCCAGTGTTCTTTGAATCTCAAGAGCTCTTATGTGTTGGACCAGCCTATAATGTGGAAGCTTGTCAAGAAATTCATGTACACCCCATCAATTGAACTACACTCATCAACATAGTTAGACACAATTTCAAAACCTAAATTAAACGAGACAGATAGGATCTCCTTCTAAGAAATCCATGCTGACACCCCTTTCCAAATGTTGCTTAATCTTGTTCCTTGGAAGGTTTTCCAATAATTGCCCTATAATTGACATCAGATGAACAGCCCTGTAATTATCTGGTCTCGCTCTGTCTCTGCTGATCTTCTTGAACAAGAAACTGTATTTGCTATTCTGTACTCATGTGGCCCTTCACCTGTAGCCATCGAAGTGTGAATAAATATCTCCGTTAGCTAAGTTCCTGCTTTCTTTCACACAAAATCATAAACGCCTCTAAGGCAGTCAGTCTATTTTTTTTTCAGAATAGTTCCCAGTATATCTGAGATTATCTAGGAGGAGTAAAGCTTCTGAATAATAAAGCAACAGGTGAAGCAAGAGGTTTTGTGCTTATAGATCGGAGCAACATGAATGACGTTTTGATATGATTAGGAGGTGCCAGTGTTGAACTGGGATGAACAAAGTTAAAAATCACACAAAATCATTTTATAGTCCAACAGGTTTATTTGGAAATATTAGCTTTCAACGCGCTGCTCCTTCAAAAGATGAAGAGCCAGCATTCTGAAAGTGAGTACTCCAGATAAACCTGCTGGACTATAACCTGGTGATATGTGATATTTAATTGTAACGTTTTGATAGTAACAATTGCTGCCATCCAGCTAAAAGTATATTTTGCCAAATCACACAGATGATTACTTGGTCTGTGAATTTCAGTGGTGCGAAGCATATAAGCTGCATGGCCAAAAGCCTGGTGGATCACCCACCTGTTCCTTTGGCTGTTCGCAACAAGCAAGTTACTGACCACACTCACACAGTGCAATAGTTCAAACACAGTTTCAAACATTAGATGTAATCGTGCAATTGACCAATATCTGCTGCGTAAACCAGATTGTGTGTGGTATAAAAGTGAACAAAAATATAGGATTATCATGTGTTCTTGTCGAATGACACATTTTCGACTGCTGAAGTTACATCTATTAATGACTAAGGCCCTGACGTTTTCAGGCAGGAAGACCATTCACATGCACTGCACCTGGAAATAGATGAAATAGATGAAAAGCATTCGCTAGTTCATTTCTAAAGGTAACACACTCACCAAGCAACAAAACTTGGCTGTGTTAAAATTTAATAAAATCAGTGTGTTAACTACCAACCAGCATTAACTATTTCTTAATATATTTTGAGGGGGTTTGTTCTGGTTCACTGTAAATACATTCGATTAACCGACACAGTTATGTAATGACACGTCTTTGCAGCGATGGAATCTGAATGCAAGCCTTTTTGCTTAAAGTTAGCTATAATACCATTGTGCCACATCAGCCCCCAAACACCTTCTGAAGAATTCAGACATGCCATTGAAACGAACAATACTGAATTTATATTGTTATGTACCAGAACAAACACCCTCAAAATATACTAAAAATCGGCTCAACTGCAACGTTTTCTTATTTTTAAAGGCAAGTGTAAGGCGTTGTCTTCTGATTGCAGTTCGAATAATCAAGTGAAATAAAACACACTTTGTTCTTACACTAAATTTAAATACAAACAAAATAAATAAGAAGTGGGATAACTGAACTATTGGAAAGTTTCACAGAATATTTCTATGAAACAACAACTATTTCAATACAGTAACATCTCTCAAGTACACCTTTGGCAAACGCAAATTCAGTAAAATATGAAGTCTCACATGCAATTCTTCAGTCCAGGAGGAAAGAAAATCAAGAGAAAACGCAGAGACAGAGAGAAAGAGAGCTGAAGCGTTTTGCTGCAACAGGGATGGATGAATAGCAAATTCCAAACACCAACTGCTACTGAAAGTTAAACTAAAAACCTGGTTCTTTAGGAGCTTGACCCCACCCCTTCATGCTGCTTCTATTGAAAAAGATCCCAAAGCCTTAAAAGCTGTTTACTACATTGGCTGGGAACAGACTACATGGTTCCTCAATCTCAAACACTCTTCAGGAAAGAATGACAAAATACACCTCTTAAAGCCACAGTATTGTCACAATATTCTTGCCAAATTAGCAGGTTTTGAGAAGATTTGTAGCTCAGGTTGAGGTTCTGGAGATAGGTTTGCTCGCTGAGCTGGAAGGCTCATTTTCAGACTTTTGTCACCCTACGAAGCAATATCTTCAGTGAGCGTCCGGGTGAAGCACTGGTGATGTAGCCTGCTTTCTACTTGTATGTTTAGGTTTCCTTGGGTTGGTGATGTAACTTCCCGTTCTTTTTCTCGGGGGTGGTAAATGGGATCCGAGTCAATGTGTTTGTTGCTAGAGTTCTGTTTGGAATGCCATGCTTCTAGGAATTCTTGTGCGTGTTACTGTTTGGCTTGTCCTCGGATGGATGTGTTGTCCCAGTGCAAGTGCTGTCGAAGTGGAACTCTGTCAACAAACATATTGACTTGGATCCCATTTACCACCCCCTGAGAAGAAGAACAGGCAATAACATCACCATAGGAAATGACATCACCACAGGAAATGCCATCACCACAGGAAATGCCATCACCAACCACAGGAAAGCTGAACATATAAATAAAAGTGGGCTACACCACCAGTGCTTCATCTGGAGGCTACCTAAAGATTTTACCTAGTAAGGTGTTGAAACGTCAGAAAACAAATCTTCCAGCTCAGAGAGCAAACCAACATCCATTCTTATCAAATGTTCTGATGAGAGCAAACTGAAGTGCTTTCATAAGATATGTACTTCTTTCCCAGAAAATTTCTTTTCAATTGTGATTAAATGTGCGTTGTCAACTCGAAACCACCTTGAGCATTGAGAAATATAATCGTAAACCTTTGTGCCTTCCATGCCATTCAAATGTCACTCTCGGATCTAATTAAGTAGTATGCTGATTTTGTCACTATCATTTTGAATTTTAAATGCACACACATATGTACTCTTTACTAAAGGGAACCATATATACAGCTTCTGAAAATATTTGAACGCTCACAACCACAAAAGCAAAAATCATCACCACCACCTTTGATGTTATCGATCAGGTGCAAAACTACTTTCAATACAATTGTTGATTTACCCGAACTAGGCATAAATTAATTAGACTTATTTAAAAATAATGACTTCAAAATCCATTAACGACAAGTTGCTTCTGTATTTGCTCTATTATTATCTTTCCTTTAAAACCCCTCAAAGGACTGCAGATGCTGGAAATCCAAATCATAAACAAAAAGAGATATTGCTGAAAACACTCAGCAGGCCTGTCAGTATCTGTGGAGAGAAATCAGAGTTAAGAAGATGGTTCTTCAGTTCTGAATAAGGGTCACTGGACCCAGAATGTTATCTCTGATTTCTCTCCACACATGCTGCCAGACCTGATAACTTTTCTCAGCAATTTCTATTTTCGTTATTATCATGCATGTTGCAAGATTATTTGAGTGCATGATACATAGCAACAAGGCGAAATGTACTGGTAATGTCACTGGTCTGATAATTCGGTGCTAATTCGGCTTTCATAAAAACCTGAAATTATAAGCAAGTCTCATGATCACTATGGAATCACTAAGGGTTATTTGTGAAAACAAGAAAACCCTGGTTGGTTCATTAATGTCCATTAAGGTGGGAATTCTGCTCCCCTTACCTGGTCTGACCTACATGTTAGTCCAGATCCAGAATCATGTTGTTGACTTTTAAGTGAACTCTGGACAACTAGAAATGCACAACAAATTCTGGTGTAACAAGAAATGCCCATATTCTAAGAACAGATCAAGAGATCTGTTGCATTTTCTTTTTTTTTTGATCATGTATTTTAAAACTTATTTCTATCCACATTAAATGCACTTTCTACACGTCATAAATGCTCAAGGTTGTTAAAAAGAACACAAAAAATGTTCTTTTTCCTTGAGTCCATTATCTACACTCGCCTATGTTGGAAAGTGAGAAAAGTAATTGACTAAAGACTACAGTGCCTCCATGTGACTCAGAGAATTAGAGCATTGAGCCAAGAAAGGATACACGTACAAAGTGCTGGGAAACTCTACTGGCATTCCCTAAACTTAAATAAATAGGAGACATTGACTTTGTTCCACAAACTCTAAATAGCTAAATATAACCAACTTGGAAAGAATTCTGAGTGCATACATAACTGCGCAGGTGCAAATCACTTCCCTTCAGGCACGTTTTGTAAATCAGATTGCAACTTTATGAGAATGAGGTCTCAGTGCGGTAGTTCTGATTAATTTGCATTGAAGTTGTTTTGAGCATTATATCACTGTAAATTAGTCAAATGGTCTGGTCTGGTAGCAAAAGCAATGTCTGATGATGTCTGACACCATCTCGATTATCATTTCATCTTCCCACAAATTACTTGATTCTTTAATTCCAGCTCAAATATTACCTCTAGCCTATTTTCAAATATTCTCTTGAAACCTAATGTTTATGCAACTTCGGTGACTCTCAAATAATTATACTTTTATTGCGCAGTGTGTATTTTTTTATGACATAAGTTCTTAGCATACCCTGGCCTTGGATTCCGCTTGAACAATTCTCTGATTGTTCTTTTTCCTTGAGTCCATTATCTACACTCGCCTCTGAAGTTAGGAGGTGGATCATCATTGCCACAGTTCTTTATAGTTTTTGGATATCAAATTGATTATTTATCATTTATCCTGAATGCTTTTGTTGAACTGAAAACAACGAACATTGCATTATGCTCATGTTGTCATGATTTAATAAACTTAAGAAAACGTCATGTTCTCCGTACTCATCATGATCTTAGTTATGCACGATTTGTTTGTGATTTTACATGAGACAATCAACTTACAAGCTAAGAATGATGATTGACATATTTTATGGCCAAACATTTTTTTGCTGTCATGCAGGGGTTTCAATTCTGCTTAGTCGTATTGTATATTGTTATCATGCCTCTCCTTGTGAAAAAAGAGCCAGAGAATAGGAATATCGTAGGAAAGGGATGGTTAAATTGGAAAGAGTGCACAGAAACTTTACTAGGATTCTGCCAGGACTAGTAGGCCTGAGTTAGAGGAAGAGGTTGGCCAGGACAGGAATTTATTCCTTCGAACATAAGACAATGAGGGGTGACCTTATTGGGGTGTACAATAAGGGGCATAGGTAGGATTAATACAAATAGTATTTTCCCCTGGGATGGCGAATTGAAAACTAGAGGGCTTGGGTTTAACGTGAGCAGAAATATTTTAAAAATATTTGAAGGGCAAATTCTTCAGGCAGAGAATGGAATATAGATGAAATGGGCTGCCAGAGAAATTGGTTGAGGCAGGTTCAATACCAACATTTGGAAAAATACATTTGGATGTGTACAGGGATCGGAAAGGTTTAGAGGGATATGGACCAAACGCGTGTAATTGGAACTAGCTGAGCGGGCACCATGGTCAGCATGGACCAATTTGGGCGAGAGGGCCTGTTTCTATGCTGAATTACTCTATGACTCTAATACTAAACATAACTTCAGAGTGAAATTGCATCAAAAAGAATGGTGGGAATTGGACAGTGACCTCACCTCTAATCCCTTTGAAACCTTTTTTCATCTGTGTACATATTTCCATTTCCTGGTAACTAAATGCCAATTCACAGAAATATGATACCGATTCTCTGTTGACAAAAATGCTTCAAAACGACTGTTTTTCAAAGATTGAATAATCTAAAGTCAGTTCTATTGATTTGTGTGAAGCCCACTAAAATAAGATAAACTGATCAATTTACAATTTACACCCAGAAACACGCTAATATCAATTAATTAGAATCGCATAACTGAAATCGTGACAAACTATCCAACTGTTTATAGGACTTGCCTATAAGAACCGTTATTCTCCTTCCAAGCAAAGCACCCCATACTTGCGCAGTATCCTGTATTGTCTCCTTAGGAAATGCTTTCATTTAAACTTTCAAATTCGTGAAACAAAATCAGAAACTCGTGTATATTCAAATAAATTTCTGTTGGTCCAACAGACATAGCAGTGAGCAAAGATTTTTAATTTGTCCAACATGATGCCATTTTAATTTACGCAGTCGAGAGAAATTGCACATAGGGTAGCAAAGTGTGAACAATCCATTTAAGTATGCATGAATTTGGCCTCACCTCTTTGATTACAGAGTTGCTGTAGTATTCAGGCTGATTCATTCCCGTGCTTTTGTTTCTAATGGACTCGTTTCTGATGCAATTCTTGGTTTGTTATTGTTTTTAGGGTTTTGAATTCTCCCTTTGCAGATTGTAATGTTGAGCCTAACTCGTAACGAAACCTCTGAGAAAGTGGATCTCCTCCAAAAACCTCAACATAGTTTAAGGATATCTGAAGATTTCTACTCGCCTTTTGAATATCATTCCGAGCATACCTTGTTTGAACGCAACAACAAACATCGAAGCAAGAGTGATGATTATCGAAAGCATTTCTGCTTTTACGAATCTTCACAGCGAGGGCAATTAAACTTGCGAAAAGACTGACAGAAATCACTCCTAATGCGATGACCAATGAAAGGCTCAGATCAGAAGTAAACCCGAGGCTTTCACATGAGTCACTGATACTGCAAAATGCTTTGGTGTCACCATCGATCACACATAAGATGAGAGTGACTGTGGCAGAAAGTGATGGTGATCCATTATCTTTTACTAGAATCACCAAACTTTGCTGAGCGACATGTTTATTTGCAAGATGGCGGATTGTGCAAATCTCTCCTGAGTCTGGTGAAATAGCAAAGAGGTTATTCTGGCGAGTTTGAAAAATCGAATAAGAAAGGTGAGCGTTCTGGCCGGCGTCAGCGTCCGTGGCGGATACTATGGTAACCAAGTAGCCAGGTTCGGCAAACCTGGATATTGTGTCTGTTACTGTTGACCCAAACTCGGCTAATGGTTGCATGAAAGTTGGAACATTGTCATTCTGTTCAAGGATAATAATATTCACTGAAACATTATTCGCGAGCGCTGGTATACCAGAGTCCATGACCTGTGCTTGGATTTGAAGGTTTTTCAATTTCTCGTAGTCAAAAGATCTCTAGGCGAATATGACACCAGTCTCTGAGTTAATAGAGACGTAAGTGGATGCTGAAGCGTTGTGAACTTGAGTCTCCAGCATTGAGTATTTAAGTCGAGCGTTTAATCCCACATCTGGATCAAAGGCTGTGATGGAAAATTAAGACGCACCAATAACGTTGGTCTCCATGACGTTTGCCGTGTAGGAAGATTGCGTGAACCGTGGCTTATTGTCATTTACATCGGAAATCACTACCCGAAAGGTTTTCTCGGATGTTAGAGGAGGATTTCCTGCATCCGTACATGCTATGGTGACGTCATAATTTGAGGTATTTTCATGATCCAGTGGATGATGAACGAATATTCCATAATAATTCTTTAAAGAGGAATCCAAGTTAAATGGTAGGTCATTTGAAACTTGACAATTTACCTCCCCGTTTCTGCCCGAATCTTTATCTGTTGCACTGAACAGAGCAAGTACAGTCCCAACTGGTGCATCTTCTGAAACAGTGCGAGACAGAGACGTCAACGTCACCTCAGGAGGGTTATCATTCACATCAATAATATTCACCAGAACACCACAGTGTGCGGGCACTGCATCGGTGCCGCTGTCGATAGCTTGCACGTTAATGCTAAAAACTGCGATTTCTTCACAGTCCAGCTTCCCTTTCACTTTTATCTCGCCAGATTTGGAGTCCACGCCAAACAGTTGCTGAGCTCTACCTGAAGTGTGGTTACTCAACGAGTAGGCTATGTCTCCATTGGGACCATCATCCAAGTCAGTGGCACCTAAGATAATTACCCGCGTTCCTGCTGGTGCACTTTCCAATAGGCTGACTCGATAAGTTGACTGAGAAAACACAGCTGCATTATCGTTTGTATCCTATAGACAAAGTTGATTACGTTGTCTGAAAAAAAGCTCAAGCCTTCAGACACAGCATTCAGGTACGAACGCGGAAAAAAAATACTTTTGATGAGCACCACAGGTCATACACCAGAACTATTTGAAAATGGATGAAAATGAAAACCTTTCTTTTGCAGAAAAAAAGAAACACGCTGAACTCCATCATGACTGAGGCAACATGTGGGGAGCTGAAAAAGCACAGCAGGTCAGACAGCATCCAAGGAGCGGGAGAATCTACGTTTCGGGTAGAATCCCTTCATCAGGAATGTGTAATGATATAGGACAGGGATACTTATGGATTTTCCTTCAGTTAGTCTTTGCTTAGGCTCCTATAAATAATGAGTAGATGCGGCAGGATTGCAGAGCTTAAATCTAATCCATTAATTGTGGGATTGCTTCTGAAAAGAAAACGTTTAAAGTTAGTCCCATAAAGAACAGCCCATTTCTAATAAGTGCCATCTTGCCAGATCCAGTAGGAAATGTTAGTGGTCAAACAAAATAACTAACAGAGGTGGGAACTCCAGAAGTAACTTTTATCTCAGCCATTGGAGAGTCCAGTGAATCATTACTTAATAAAATGCCAAATCATTTGCATGACCTTCATCGGGCAATGCTGAGTGGATGGTTTATTTCAGAGTTCCACTGAGGTCCCCACCATTACAATGATCAGTGTTAGACCAAAAGTATTTAGTCCAAGTAAAATCAACAGACGGCTGAAGACACTAAAACTTTTTGACAGTATTCCAGCAATAGTGTAGAAGACTTGTACTAGAGAAGTAGGTGCATTCTGGAGGAGCTACTCCAGTTTAGCTACAAAATTATCAACCAACCATGTGAAAAACAAGTCAGTGATATCCTATTGACAAAAGAGAGGATAAATCCATCTCAGCTAATTTTGGGTCTACCTCGAAGATCAGCAACACTATGGAAAGTATTATCAATGATGCTACCAAGCAGCATTGGCAGAAGAACAATCAACTCACTGAGCAGAGTTTGGGTTTTACAAGGGCCGCATAATTTCTGATCTAATTTGAGTCCATTTTAAGGGTTAAAAAGAAAGAGCTGAACTGCAGTATGAGGTACACGTGGCTACCCTCGATATCATGGCTGCATTTGAGTAACGAAGCCACCAAGAAGCATACAATCATATAATTCCTACAGTGTGGAAGCAGGCCATTCAGCTCATTGGGCCCTCATTGACCCTCTAAAGAACATCCCAACCCAGATCCAGCCCGAACCCTGTCTCTGTAACCCTGCATATCCATAGCCAATCCACCTAAACTGCACATCCTTTGGACTTGGGTTTTAAGATGTCTGCTTGAAATGGAGATTTCGATGTGCAAAGTTGATTAGCTCACGAAGATAAGCACTTTAGTAACATCTAAAACAGTGTAAGAACATGCCATCACGGGGATTTGACTTTTCAAGGGCTTATCTCACTGATTTATGCAGTTTAGTAACATCTGCAGTAGATTTGAAGTAGTATACTGGAAATAAAGATTTTTATGTGCAACATTGCTTATCTCACCAATTTGTGTACTTTAGCAGTATCTAAAATTGCAGAGGTTTGCTTGAAATGACGATATTGCTGTTCAAACCTGCTTATCACTCCAAGATACACACATTAAGAACATCTACAGCAGATTTTAAGAAGGTTGATAGAACTAGAGATTTGATGCACAATGTTGCTTGCCTCGCCAAGTTATGCAGTTCAGTAGCATCAACAACAGATTTTAAGAACCTTTCCTTAAGCCGAGATTTTTAACGTGTCAAGTTGTTTTACCACTAAGTTATGCACAGTTTTGAGAATTTATGAACAACTCTCCACTGTTTGGAGACAGATCTTGCACAACGAATTGTATTAGGTTATGAAGAAAGGCTGGGTAGGGTTGGGTAGTCTTCATTAAAGCAGACAATACTGAGGATGGTCTGATTGAAGTGTACAAGACGATGAGTGGCATGGACAGAATGGATAAGGAGCAGTTGTTCCCCTTAGTTAAAGCGTCAGTCATAAGTGGACACAGGGTCAATGTGGAGCGTAGGAGATTCTATGACTCTAAGATGGCTGTGTTTGATGGAGCTCTGCCATCTGAGTTCCTGGTCATCGCTGCCTGAGTCCCTTAAGATCATGTCCAAAGCCTATCCATCTTCAACCAGTCATGAATGACCCTGTGTGCATCATAAGGTGAAAAGTGATAATATTTGCTCATGAAAGCCATTTTGGATTCCTCAGATACTGAGCAATTGGCGGATCCACACTAAGCAAATGAGAATAATATCTGGGCTTGAACTCAAAACAGGCAACTAGCATTCAAATGCTCAGCAATCACCATCACTGACAAGGAGTTCCTTAGCATTACCCCTCGATTTTCAATGGCGTTGCTGAAAAAACTGAACTCGAACACTCTGAATCAAAATGACGTGAAGAGCAGCTCAGAGACTAGGAATGTTATAGTAATTGTCTCATCCCTATTGCCCAGTGCCCATTTACATCTTACGAGACACAAATCAGGAGTGTGTTTGAAAACTCCCCACTTACCAGGTTAATTGCAACCCCGGAACACTTGGAGCATGCTTATTTAGTACCCTATCCACCCTTCACCTTCTTAACCACTAGCACACAGGTAGCCACGTGCAACATGGGATACACAGTAGGAACGCGGCAAACCTCTTTGAACAGTATCTTGTAAGCACATTACCACGGACATGAGAGACAGAAATACATTGCGACATTATCATCAACAAATTCCCCTTCAAGTCAATCACAATCCTGACTCGGAGCCATTTTGCCGTTTCATCATTATCATTGCGTCAAAACATTGGAATTCGCTTCGTAAATAAACCACAGCATTCATAAACACCTGGAAACGTCTCAACAATGAAGCTTAATTAGAACAATAAATTATGTATGAGAATAAATAATGGCCTGGCCAGCGGCACCCACATTCAATAATTGAATAAACCAAAATCGGCTAACATTAATCTATGTAATGACATATTATGTTGCAACACAGAAACACAAAATTGTTATTGTACAGAAAGAGATTAGTCCCATTGTATCTGCACCGATTCTATTAATTAGTGCCAACCTCCTGTTTTATTTCCGATATTCATGCAGACTATTTCTATCCCAGTAATGATACAATGCCCTGTTGCATGCTTCAAATGAATCTGGCCCATGGCATTTCCACGTATTGCACGCTATATTATAATTATTCACAGTGTGAAAAGTTTCCTTTCTCACATCATTCTTGCTTCGTTTGCGCATCACTTCTATTCTATGCCATCTTATTCTTATTCTTTAACAGACGGGATGTTTTTCTTTAAATAACCAGTTCAGATACGACTATCTCTGCACAGATATTTCCAAATCAACACGTTTAGATATGTTACTACATAATTCTAAAGCAGTTGGGGTTTGAACCAGGATCTCTTGACCAGAGGTAGGGACCAGGACAGCCCCAGCTGAATTAATTTTTTTTTCAGTTGCTGAGACTTGCTTAGCTTTTAAAATAAAATCACACATTTTTCTGGCTTTTCCTACCCAAACCGACAGTGGATTGTCAGCCATATTATATCTACTTCCTCTATTAAAACATTTTAAAACCAATTGTCAGTTCTTACTCAGAAATTACTTCCTTTTTACTGTCGTGTTACTTAGCTGCACAACAGTAAGTTTGTGAGAATATACACGAGCAATGTGCAGACATTATTAACAAATATTGAGAAAATCAGTTATTCAAAGATACCCATCCAGAAGTTGCCAAGAGTTTTCATCATACTTTCCAAACTGAAAAGCAGAGGAACAGCTGCCTTCGTTTGATCCACTGTAAATATTTAATATCTAATGGAGTATCCTACGGCCACTGTGAAACATGTGGTTGATGCCAAGTTGACAAAATGTCAATGAGGCAGTTGCACCTAGATTTTATCAGGACCTGATAGATAGTCAACCCAGTACCACTTTCCTAATGTTTTCAATTTTCTTGAATTTCTTTTAAATTTTGTTTTATGTTTTTGAACTATTTCAGGGATGTGGCTTGTAATCCTACAGCAAAGAGTGATGTAACACATTCATCATTTCATCTGTCATTTCTTTATTTATCATTATCAATTCCATAGCACAACAGTCCATTGGAGGAATGTTCACCTTGTTATCTGTTTTATTTTTCAACTTTTATTACATGCTTCTATGTTGGTTTTCACTCATTTACTAATGCTTGCATCCTTATTACAATGTTAGTCATTCTTTGCCTTTCTTCCGTAAAGTCTAATCTTCTGACCTGCTCCCAGCATTCCACAATTAGATTATTTTCCTTTAAGGTAAACATTTGAATTTCTATGTATCATCCTCTCATAGCCATGCTTTACAATCTAATGAATTTTGCTAATTATTTACTGACGCTCATTAAATTAAAGCTAATCATCCGACCTTTGTGCAGCTTAACGTTGATGCTTCATCCAATTTCTTTGTTTGATAAGGGATGGTTGGTCATCCCTTTAGATTTTTTCTCTTTTAAGTAACAGTGCATTTTATTCTGCATTTTCTAAAATATCCGCTTGACTGTCTGTCACTTACCCTTTATTGTTCAGTCTCCAAACCAAGTAAGCCAGCCTCTTCAGCTAGCTTATAGACTTTCTTGTTGAAGTGCAAAATTATTGTTTAGACCCAATGTTCTCCTCAATTGGATACAATATGTTACCATATTGTATTTGTTGCTGTATAGTCAGGCATAAACCTGAACACATTAATCGATCTGTCACATTATATCACACCAAGTCAAATACAACCTACTCTGGACTATTCCACACCATAC
>NC_057723.1:4201437-4211806 GCF_004010195.1 Chiloscyllium plagiosum
TTAAAAAGTAGCAAATAGTCACAAGCGAATGTGCAAACACATTTCAATCGAGAATTTCATAGAATTGACGTAAGATGCTGGCAGGAATTAGAAATTGTGAAGAAAACTGAAATAATTCACTTAAAGTAACAGATTAAAAACTTCTATTCTAGAATTCTTCCAAATAATTAGTATAGCGTATGTGAGCTCATGTTGTGGTTTTACATGGCATTGGTTAGGCCAGTTTTGAAGTATTGTGTGCATTTCTGGTCCCTGTCCTACAGGAAGCATGTCATGAAACTTGAAAGTGTTCAGAAAAGATTTACAAGGATGTTGCTCAGGTTGGAGGGTTTGAGGTATAGCGAGAGGCTGAATAGACTGGGGATCTTTTCCCTGCAGCATTAGAGGTTGAGGGATGACATTGTAGAGGTTTATAAAATCATGAGGGGCACGGATAGAGTAAATAAACAAGGGCTTGGGGGAGACCATAACTAGAGGGTATAGTTTAGGGTGAGGGGAAAACATGCAAAAAGGACCTAAGGGTCAACTTTTTAAGCATAGGGTGGTGCGTGTAAGGAATTGGCTGCCAGAGGAAGTGGTGGAGGCTGGTACAATTACAACATGTAAAAGCCATCTGGATGGGTACATGAACAGAAAACGTTTAGAGGGATAATTGCCACGTGCTGGCAAATGGGATTAATTTAATTTAGGATATCTGTTCAGCATGGACAAATAGGGTCAAAGGGTTTGTTTCTGTGCTGCACATCTTTGACTCTGTAATTATATATATGCACTACAATTAAATCTGAAAAGTATATTATTTTCTTAAAAACACTTCACCTCGCTACTTACAATGTTGTTGCATTTTTGCGAGTTAATAATTTCCAAGCTTTTCTTTCTGTTAGACTGATTCCGACTAAAATTATTGTCTGTGGATGACCTGAATGTGTTCGAAGTTATGAAGTCTGTCTTCATTGATTGCAAGGTTGAACATGACTCGTAGCGGAAACGTTGAGAAAGCGGGTCACCTCCAAATACTTCAACATAGTTCGAGGGTATTTGTAGGTTTCTACTTGCCTTTTGAATTCCATTCAGTGATTTCCTCTTGTCAACGCAGCAACAGACGCCAAGGGAACAGTATCGATCACCTAAAGCTTCCCTGCTTTTATGAACTTTAATAGCAAGAACAATCAAAATAATCAGAAAAACAATAGAAATTGTTCCTAAGGATATTACCAAGGTAAAGGTCAGATCAGGAGTGTAAGCTGGACCTTCAGACGAGCTGCTGACGCTGGAAAATGTTTCTATATCTTTTCCCACCATAGATAAGATGATTGTCACTGTGGCAGAAAGTGGTGGCGTTCCAGCGTCTTTTACCACAATCACTAATCGTTGTTTGGAAGCATCTGTATTGACAATACGACGGGCAGTCCAAATTTCCCCAGTATTTGATGAAATAGTAAAAAGATTATGTTGGGTAGCCTGAAAAATTGAATAAGAAAGGCGAGCATTCTGACCGGCATCAGCATCTGTTGCTGATACCTTGGCAACCAGGTATCCTGGCTCTGCAAACCTGGATATTGTCTCTACTGCTGTCGATCCAAACTCAGTTAGTGGATGAACGATGACGGGGGCATTGTCATTCTGATCTAGGATAATAACATTCACTGAAACATTACTGGTTAGCGATGGAGATCCAGAATCCCTGACCTGAACTTGCATCTGAAAGTTTTTCATTTGCTCGTAGTCAAAAGGTCTCTGAGCAAATATGACACCAGTGTCCGAGCTAATAGAAACATAAGTGGATACCGAATCGTTCTGAACTCGAGTTTCTGGAATAGAATACTTCAGGCGAGCATTGTCAGCTACATCTGGATCAAAGGCTGTCAATGAGAATATGGAGCTTCCAACAACGTTATTCTCCATGACATTTGCAGTATAAAAACGTTGTGAGAACCGTGGCACATTGTCATTTATATCTGAAACGTCTACTTGGATGGTTTTCGTCGTTGTGAGAGGAGGGTTTCCTGCATCCGTGCAGCTTAATGTAATATCATAATTGGAAATATTTTCCCGATCCAGTAGATCCTCAACAAGGAGTCTATAATAGTTTTTCAAGGATGAATCTAATTTAAATGGCAATCTATCTGAAATTTGACATTGTACGTGCCCACTTTGTCCTGAATCTTTATCTGCTGCACTGAACAGAGCGACCGCAGTCCCAACTGGAACGTCTTCCGAAACTGTACTGGACAAAGACACCAACGTCACTTCAGGAGGGTTATCATTCACATCAATAATAGTTACCAGCACGTCACAGTGACCAGGCACTCCATCATATCCCTTGTCCATTGCTTGAACGTTAATTTCAAAGGCTTTGTTTTCTTCATAGTCCAACTTTCCTTTCACTCTGATTTCGCCAGTTTTTGAATCCACCTCAAAAACTTCCCGAACGATGTCAGAGTTATGGCTACTGAGCGAGTATATTATCTCTCCATTTTTGCCAAAGTCCAAGTCAGTGGCGTTTAATCTGATTATTCGAGTTCCCACCGTTGCTGCTTCCAAGACATTGACTCTATAAACTGACTGTGGGAAAACAGGCGCGTTGTCGTTCGCATCTTTGACTATTATTGCAACTTGAACAGTACCTGACCTTATTGGAAACCCGCCGTCTTTGGCTATGAGATTTAACCTGTGCATCGGCACTTTTTCTCTATCTAATGGTCTCCGTAACACTAATACGGGTAGCTTTCTTTCCCCGCCGTGCATTTGTACATCGAGAGTAAAGTAATCGTTCGGAAGCAGCTGATATGTTTGTATGGAGTTATTTCCAATGTCCGGATCATGAGCGGACTCGAGGCGGAAACGAGCTCCAGTTGCAGCAGCCTCTGAGATTTCGAGGCGGAACTGGCTTTTTGGAAAACTGGGAGCATTGTCATTTACATCGAGAATTTCAACTGCAACCTGATACAAATTCAAGGGATGTTCAAGCACAGCATCCACGGATAATACACAAGTGAGACTCGATGCACAAAGGTTTTCGCGATCAATTCTTTCCTTCACAAACAAATCTCCATTTTTAAAATTCACGTCCACATACAGCTTCCTAGACCCGGGTGAAATCCGCAAACTGCGAGACGAGAGCTGCTCTAAATCTAATCCCAAATCGGCTGCGATATTTCCAACTAAGGCGCCTATTTGCAGTTCTTCAGGAATCGAATAATGAATCTGCCCCAAAACGAGACTCCACGATAATACGCAGCATACTATCTCGCATTTTAGCAAGCAACATGTTTTAAGTCTCATTTCCAGTCAATGCATTGCAATTTTTCAGTGCTTGGACGCCCGGAAAATATTCAATTAAACGATATTTGGATAATTTTGAACGATAAAATCGGTTACCTACGATACACAAAGGGCATGTTCATTTTGCGAATTGCTTGAATTATCTCATTCCAATCTTCTAGTTTCACTTAAAATTGCTAGTGGATTTGTGCACAAATCATTCCGAGCTGCCCGCTATCCAATTCTGCTCTGATCAGACGCAATGCTATGTTGGTAATGAAAAGGGGCAGTCCGGATCCCCAGCCGCATACCCGCCTCTGATTGGTGAACAAAGGCTCACTGAGAGTCACCCAATCAGAACGTAACCCGTTTCTTAAAGCTGAAAGGCCAAATCTCCCGCGTCCAAGACTTACATTTATTATTGCACAATTAAAATTGAGCTGAACTATTTTCAGCATTCTGACTACTTAATCTGTTGCACAGAAGAAAACAAAATGAATTAAGAACTTGTTCAGGTCAACCAGGTGAATCAGCTGAGACAAAATAAAGACATAAGAAGGAACGAAGTCAATATTGCTGATTAGGTCTGTCAGTTCAATTCTACTGATGCACCTTCCATTCTTAATACATCATGCTTTCTGAAGTCAGTCATCCATTGACTGCACCTTAAGCAAGAAAAGGTTATTAGCTCGATCCTTTATGTTTATGCCACAAACATAAAATAAATCAGAAATCTACCAATTTATATCTCAAATATACTTAAAGTTGAGCCTACATAGCCCCTCGTGCCTAAGAATTCCAAAGTTACACAATAATTTGAGCCGAAAACTCTCCTAACTTCAAATCCAAGTCGTATCACCCTTATTTTTAAATTAGACCTCCAGGATATAAACTCCCCAGTCAAAGAAAGGGTCTGATCTGTGTCTATCCTCTATCCCTTTATTTATTTTGTAAATTTCAATTAAATCGTCTCTCATTCTTAGAAACTAATTTGCATAATCTCTCTTTGTCATATAATTCCATGATCACGACAACAAGTCTGGTGCCTTCAATGAACTCTTGTTATGGTGAAATCATATTCATTCTGACACATGGGGACCAAAATTGTGCGCACAGTTTTGTGCACACAGTACTCTGGGTGCAGTAAATTCAAGCTCGTATTCAGCTGAGGAATGATTTCAATTCTGTTGTAGTTAATTCCTTTTCAAGAAAGGCTAACAATCCACCATCTTTTGCCAAGGTTTGTTGCACGTATATGTTATCCTTCAGTTACTTATTGACAAGGATAGCTAACTCGTTTTATTTATTTAAACTTTCCAATCTCTTACCATTTAATAAATACTTTGCCATCTGTATCTCCTACCAATATGGATAACCTCGCTTTTTAGACAATACATTGCATCTGCCATGTTCTTGCCAATTCAGTAACCCTGTCTAAAACTTCCTGATGCCACCTTACATACTCCTCACAACATATATTTCCATCTAGTTTGTAATTTGTGCATAGTTGTACAGGTTAAATTTGGTCATCCCTTGTTGCTAAATATTGAGAACAGCTGGAGCTGAAGTAATGAACCTTGCAGTATCACATTCGTTATAACCTGCCATCGCAAAAAGATCCATTTATTTCTACACTTTATTTTCATTCTGTTAGCCATTTGTTAATTCCTGTTGGTACATTACTCATGTCGAATATGCTTTAATCTTTCTAGTGAGTCTGCAATGGGGAACATCATCAAAAGCCTTCTCAGGCTATACTATATCTATCCAATCTCCTTTATGAATTTTGTGCGTAACACTTTTAAGGAACCACAACAAGTTCGCATATTCGATTTACCATTTCAAAATCGACGCTGACTGTGCCAAATCAGGTCTTTAGCAGACAGATATTTATTCATCCCATCCTGTATAATATTCCTAACACTTTTTCTACTTCTGGTGTAAGGCTCGGGGGTCGCTAATTCCCTGTTTTCTCTACCACTCCCTTCTTCACAGTGATCTTGGTTACCTTTAATCAGCAAGAAGTTTTGCAGAATCGATAGAGTTTTGAAAGATAATCACCAATGTATCGATTGTCCTTATAGCCATCTGGTTCAAACCTGTGAGATTTAGACATTTGGTCCAGGGGATTTATCAATTTTCTGCCCAATTTGTTTTTCACCAGTGCAATATTAGTACAAATGCTAAGTTCCTTCAAATACATATTCTCCAATTGATCCCTAGCTCTAGAAAATTAATCATACTTTCCTCAGTGAAAACAGACACAAAATAATAATTTAGCTTCTCTGCCATATCTCCATTCCCTATCAAAATTATCGTTCTTTTAAACAACCATATAAGAACATGAATTTTTGTCAAACATTTCCTTTTTACATAGCCATAAGAAGCTTATATGGCCCACCTGTATGAATTTTTGCCAGATTTGACGGATATTGTGTTCTCAATAGAATTTTGAAAAATAATCACCAATGTATTTCCTCCCCTTCTAGCCATTCTATTCAATGTATTCTCTATTTACGTATATATTTTTAGGCCTTTCTTTGCTGTATTTTTTTTAAACCCTCCAAATCCTCGGAATTGCTTCTTTTCGGGGAATTCACGTGTTTTTTTTTATTTAATCGTTTGGAATCTGAGTTTCCTTTGATAGGCACAATTGACTGACGTTTTTGTGTTTCAGCACTTTGAAAGGGCTTATAATTGCTCCAAGTCATGGCATACATTTTGAAAGACTACAACTGTGATGGCTTATAGCGTATTTTGACTATCGATTTTGGGCAATCTGTGGCTGATGCCCTCATAATTTCCCTTCTTGAAATATAACACTCATACTTCAGAATACACTACTTAACTTTCAAACATATTGCGAAATTCTCTCACATTGTGATCACTCATCTTTTACAACATAGTTGTTAAGTAGCCCCTTTTCATTATTTTATACTAGCTCTAAGATAGCTGGTTCTCGAGTTGGTTCCTCAGCATACTAATCGAGGAAACCATTCCTAACATATAAAAAAAACGCATCCTGCACTGCTTTAATGTGCAAGTCTGAGCGGATCCAAATCCACTGTCTAAACCTATCACCCAGTTCCTAAGCATCTGTGACCCTCTGCTCCTCACCTTCTCATGCATCTGTCCAGACGCACCTGAAATGAGTCTACCGTGCCTGGTTCTACTACCTCGTCTGACAATGCATTCCAGGCACCTAACACTCTCTGGGTAAAGTACTTGCCACGTATATCCCCTTTAAACTTTTCACTTCTCACCTTGAACGCGCGACCTCTCGTTTTTGAATCCCTCACCGTGGGATAAAAAGCTTATCTCTATCTACCCTATCTGTACCCTTCATGATTTTGTAGACCACAATCAGGTCCCTCCTGAATCTCCTTTTTTCTAATGAAAACAATCCTAACTTAATAAACCTCTCTTCATAGCTAGCATCTTCCATCTCCCCCGCACAAAACTATGTTGCCTATCACTGATAAGCCCAGTCTTTTCCAAATGTAAATATACTTTATCTCTCAGTACCTTCTCCAGCAACTTTCCCACCACTGAGTCAGGCTCACTGGTCTGTAGTTACCTGGAATATCCCTACTACCTTTCTTGTACAGGGGGACAACATAAGCAACCTTGCAGTCCTCGGGCACCTCACCTGTGTTCCATAATGATAATTAGGCCAGAACCAGATATCTCTATTTCTGATTGTAGATCATCCACCTTGTTAAAAATGTTGCGTGCATTCAGTGACAGTATGCTTAGCTTTGTCCTTTTGACTTGATTTCCCCTTTGAAGCATACAAGATACTTGACTTTGTTTCTCCTGTCTTCTCTACTGCCGAGAAACGTTTTGACTTTTCATTAAGATTTTACATCATTACATTTTGGCTCACCCCTCAGGCCCATGTCCACCTGATCAGTTGCTTACATATTCTTCAATAAAATTGGAAAATCTTCCTTCGAGGATATTAAGTTGTAACCTGTCAAGCTTGTACAGGTTAAAAAGGAAGAGAAACTGTCCCCAATTATTCAGATATCTGTTCTCGTTCCCCCCAATACTGTTCTTAATCCGCAATCCCCCTGCTATTATGAACACTAGCGCATGGTACAAGGAAAAATACTGACACTCCTGGTCTTGAAGGCCTGCTTTTCAATTTCCTTTCTAACTTACTGAGGCTTAGCTTCAGGAAATCAACCCTCCTCCTGCATTTGTTCAATTTGGATAACGACTTCTAGCGGATGCACCACCCCCTTCAGAAGCATGTTCTGAGTCCCTTATGCCATACTTGTGCCAGGTTTATTCCCAAAAATCCGATATTTACTCCACTGGATAAGCAATACCCTATAACCATTGCTCTGCCGTAGGTTTGGCTGTGGCTGCATTCAACTGAAGCATCATTACCCTCACAAGTTTCCGAAATGGAATACCAATTATCAAGCAGCATTCAAATTTGTGAGAAGATTTGTAGCTCGGGTGCTCGTTGTTGTGGTTCTGTTCGCCGGAATTTGTGTTGCAGACGTTTCGTTCCCTGTCTAGGTGACATCCTCATGAATTCGACTGGGACAACACTACTATTATAGGACAAGCCAAACAGAGAACAGCCAGGGAATTCCTAGAGGCATGGCACTCATCCACAGATTCAATCAATAAGCACATCGATCTGGACCCAATATACCGACCACTGCAACGAGCAGCTGGAACTGACAACCGGAAGCGGCAGATTCAAACCACTACAAATGCCGGAGGAAAGATCACAGAAGCGCTCCACAGGAGGCTCCCAAGCATTGAGGACGTCACCTAGACAGGGGACGAAACGTCTGCAACACAAATTCCCAGTTCGGCGAACAGAACCACACATCAAGCAGCATTATTTCTTCTGACTGCCTGATAACCACACATTCCTCTCTATCTATGCATAGCTAATCAACCATATGATGAACTCCTTTATGTGGTATCCGCAAAGTCCTTTGTCTCACAGATGAACAGCAGTGACCGCAACTATTGCTCAGGTTCTGAAATCCAGAGCACAAACGTATGCAGATGATCACTCTTTCTGCAGTGGTGCTGTCTGTGACACATGGTATGGTTATGATTTTATATTTACCACAGGATGTGCAATCCACTTGACTTGATGTACAATCCTCTTTTGACTTACTGTCCTGAGACCTTCCTACCTCGGAAAACTATCTGTTATTCCCAGAATAGTTGTTGATGTACTATGAAAACTAGCAACTTTTATTTCAGAAAAAAAGGGGAAAATTTTTCAGACACGTGTAAATACCGAATTTTAAGTTTGAAGATTGAAAATATCAAGAAAACCATCAGTCAGCTGCTTTCTCCGCCCTCGTGAATCCATGTTATCATTGGACTAAGTGGGCATAGACCTTTCAATCTGCCCTTTATGTCCTCTACTGTTCATCTCACGCTCGGGAGACTATTTTTCTTGATATAAAACGTAATTAAAACACCACTTTCGTCATCTGAATGGGAGTTCCACTTTTACTCAAATTTTCACAAAATGCATCACGTTGTGCCAGTGACACTTCAGCGAAGTCTCTCGCCCTCTGACTATGCAGTTTAGTTTGGCCGTGCACTTTAATCAAGTCCTGATGAATTATTGGTTCGTCGTAACTTACAGCTACTGCAGTCAAATCTACAACAGAGCTTTCTTTCGTGTGACATTAAAACATTCGGCACTTCGTCTTTGCCGTATTACTAATTCGTTCCCATTGACTAGAATATATCAGAGCATAGGAAGTATATGATGGTACTTTTTCATTCAATTTTTCAGACTTGTACAGCGTATAAAATATCTAATTGCGCACATACTTACTAGAACCCATTATTTACGGCAATGTTGTCTTTTCTCTCATCCAGGAATATACTTCATACCTCAGTACAACATTTTAAATCAGTACCTGCCCCACTTATAAAATAAACAATTAATTGAGAGTGGATATCTATAGCGCAAGGAAAGAGCTAGGCAGATCAAGAGGTTGACGGTAAATAGAGTAAGTGAACAGAGGACATGGTTCTGATACAGTCAACGTATATTCACTAAAAGGAAAAATAGAACAAACAAGTCCATATCTGTCTGAATGACAAAGGAGATAGTAATTTATAAGGACCGAAGCGTATGCTTCTGACAAAGTGTCATGCGAAATTAAATTAAGAACAAGGGGAATATCGAAACTTCAAAGAGGTGTCAATTAGAAGAGATGCACAGAAATGACTGCCAGCCAATATAAATAAGTACCACAATATCCTCTTTGGAAATATACAGTGTAAATGTGGTAAAAGGAGACGCTGTTTCAAAGAAGGGGAAATGGCTGTTAAATGAATATTTTGCCTTTATTTCTACCAAAGAGAAAGAGATGAAGCTAGGCCATGATGGCAGAAGCTGGAACTCAGCCACGAGAAGATGTCAAATTTGATTGGGCAGACGTGCTGAATATATTGTTGGTACTTAAAGTTGACACAGTACGGGGACCAATCGAGACACATTCAAAGATTTTGAAAGAAATGGGAGTGGAAATTGCAAGGATAATGGCTCTAATATTTTAGTCTTCCCTTTATTCCAATAGGGGGAAATGCTAGAAAACTTGTGAATTGCAAACGTTATTGTTAAAAAGGTTGTTCAGTTGTTAAGACAAACAAAAACTTGTTGTAAGGATAAGCTCAGCACATACGAACCAGTCAGTTTAATTTTAGTGGTGGGGAAAATCTACAAGCAGATATCAGCATATAATTGGTAGTTATTTGCAAACAGGCAACTGAATTTGAAAAAAAAATCAGCATGACTTTCTGACAGGGAAATTAAAGCAGAGAACTACGATCTGTTTTTGCTAGGAATACCAGCAAAAAGATAATATATGCTTGGAAGTATAATTCAAAGTAGAGTTCAGGAGTAGAAGGATCTGGGTGTATAGTGCACAGATCAGTAAAAGTGGCAGAGCAGATGTAATGAGCAACAAGTGAAGCAGACGATATCCTCGGCTTTATTAACAGGAGTATAGAGTACTTAGAACATAGAACATAGAACAATACAGCACAGAACAGGCCCTTCGGCCCTCGATGTTGTGCCGAACATTTGTCCTAGCTTAAGCACACA
>NC_057723.1:4213077-4280753 GCF_004010195.1 Chiloscyllium plagiosum
AATACGGTCCCTCTCATTTGTAAATACTGAAGAAAAGTACTCATTCAAGACCTCTCCTATCTCTTCCGACTCAATACACAGTCTCCCACTACTGTCCTTGATTGGACCTACCGTCGCTCTCGTCATTCTCATGTTTCTCACATACGCATAAAATACCTTGGGGTTATCCTTGATCCTATACGCCAAAGATTTTTCATGCCCACTCTTAGCTATCCTAATCCCTTTCTTCAGCTCCCTTCTGGCAATCCTGTATCGCTCCAATGCTCTGTGTGAACCTTGTTTCCTCAACCTTATGTCAGCTCCCTTCTTCCTCTTTACAAGACATTCAATCTCCCTCGTCAACCAAGGTTCCCTCACACGACCATCTCTTTCCTGCCTGACAGGTACATACATATCAAGGACACGTCGTATCTGTTCCTTGAAAAAGTTCCACATTTCCACGACATCCTTCCCTGACAGCCTATGCTCCCAACTTATGCTCCTCAGATCCTAGTACTAGAGCAAAAGGTCATATTGAACATGTTTAAGACAATTTGCGTACTCAACTCGAGGATTATACACAATTCTAGGCGCCACCATAGCACAGATACTTGTATTGTCTATAAACATGGGCGAGGTGCTGGAGGACTGGAGGGTGGCTAATGTTATGTTTTTATTTAAGTCTATACACGGGTAGACCTGACATCGGTGGTGGGTAAGTTGTTGGAGGTGATTCTGAAAGATAAAATTTACGTGCATTTGGAGAGGCAAGGACTGATTTAGAATAACCAACATGGCTTTCTATGAGGGAATTCATGTCTCACCAACTTGATTGAGATTTTTGAGTAAGTAACCAAAAAGATTGATGAAGGCAGAGCGGTAGGCGTTACTTATATAGGCAAAGTTCCGCATGGTAGACGAATGAGTAAAGTTAGATCACATGAGATTCAGGGAGAGTTTACCAGTTGGATACAAAATTGGCTTTACAGTAGGAGACTGAGGGTAGTGATGGAGATTTGTTTTTCAGACTGGAAGCCTGTGGCCAGTGGTATTCCACAGTGTTTGGCTCATGACCCACTTTCGTTTGTCATTTATTGAAATGATTTGGATGAATGTTTAGGAGGCATGGTTAGTAAGTTTGTGAATGACACTAAAATTACTACTTTAGTGGGCAGTGAAGGAGGCTATCTAAGATTTCAAAAAGATTTGATCAATTGGGTCAATGAGCTGAAGAGTGGCAGATGGAGTTTAATTTGCATAAATGTGAGGTATTGCATCTTAGTACAATAAACAAGAGTAGACCTTATGCAACTAATGGTAGGGCCCTGGGTATTGTTGCAGAACAGGGAGACCTAAGGTTCAGGTGCATAATTCTACAAAATTTGCATCACACATCGACAGAATGGTTAAGAAGGTGTTTAGCATGCTTGCCTTCATTGCCCCGGCCTTTGAGTACAGGAGTTTGGTCATCATACTTACATTGTACAGGACGTTAGCGAGGCCTCTTCAGGAATACTGTATGCATTTGTGGTCGCCCTGCTATAAGAAGGATATTATTAGTTGGAAACTGTTCAGAAATGATTTAGCAGGATGTTGCAGGAATGAAATACTTGAGTTACAAAGGTAGTTTGGATAAACTGGGACTTCTTGCACTGGAATGTAGGAGTTTGAAAGGTATCCAGTAAAATTTTCAAAAATCATTACAGTTATAGCGAAAGTGAATATCAAGGGTCTCTTCCAAAAGGTGGGGGAGTTCAAAACTAGGGTCATATTTAAAAGCTGAAAGGAGAATTATTTTAAAAAGAATGTGAGGGGCAATGTTTTTACACAAGGTGGTTCGCCGTGTATTGAACTAACAGAGTAAAGGGTGGATGCAGGTGCTGTTAAAAGACATTCAAAGAACATTTGGACAAATCCGTGAATAGCAAAAAATGAGGAATATAGGCAAACACAGGCAAGTGCGACTAATTTGGTTTGGGACTATGATTGGCAGGGACTAGTAGACCAAAGGGTATATTTGCATACTGGATGATTTCATGACTTTGTGACTCCATGACTCTATGAAAAGTTTGAATTCATTGGAGAAAAGGTAGAAGTGGGTGGTTTACATGAATGGTTCCAGAGATGGGAGACTTCAGTCATGAGGATAGATTGAAGAAGTTGCATCGGTTTCCTTGGACAGAAAAAATGCTAAGAAGCATTTACTAAGAAGTTAGTAATCTTGAAAATCATAATTAGAGTATATAGGGAGAAAATATTCCAGCTCATAAAATGAGTTGTAACAAGGTGTACAGATTCAAAATGATTGCAAATGACACAAAATTGAAGTAATGAAAAGCATTTCCACTCAGCAAATAGTTGGGGCATGAAAAGTGTAGTCGAGGCAGATCCAACAGCAGCATTTAGGAGGACATTTATGATTTGGATTAAAAAGTGAACGTATTCGGAGGACAACAAAAGGGCATAGCCACAAGGTAGTGTTGTCCATTTAATTGGCCTTCTGTTCCATAACATTTCTGTGACTGACTGGCCCTCAATGTAACTATTGCATTCAGCTCAGAATGCTACATTTTTGGAAGGGACTGAAGGTATTTGCAATGGTGCTGAATAAAAGTAAAATATAGTACAGAGGGGTTATTATGAAGTGGTCACACTTTTATACATTTTAAGGTCATAACATATAGGGACATAAATAAGTCATTCAGCCCATCAAGTGTAATCTGCCATCCAAGGCGATCACAGTTGATGTAATAAACCTCAACTCCACTTCCATGTCATCTCCCCAAAACTCCAGATTTCGCTATTGATTAAAGAAAGTCTCTCTTAACCTTGAATACATTTAATATTGAGAGTTCGAGACAGTGTGGATAAGAGAAAATGCTCCCATTGGCAGCAAGACTAAAATAAAGGACACCATGGTAGATTCCAGATTGTTATGGAAAAAGGCCATGGGTGCGCCTGAAATCATATTGTCAATTATGGAGGTTTAAGGTTAGCAAAATTGGGCATGCTTAAGCCAGAGTGGACTGGGAGCAGATAGTGTCAGGTAAATCTGTCTCAGAACAGTAGGATGCAGTCAAGAAGCAAATAAGGACAAAATAAGATCATGCATTCCCGTAAAGTAAAAGAGTGGAACAACAAAATATTATTAGTACTGGCTATCTAAGGACATGAAGTATTGGGTTCAGAGAAGAAGAAGGGAGGCTTAAGGGAGATATGGAGTGTTCAAATCCTTTGAAGGTTAAGAGGTGTATAGGATGCATGAGAGAATTTAAAATGGAGATGAGGAGAGGGAAATGGATATATGAACGAAGTGTGGCAGTTGTAATAAAGTGAAGTCCCGAGTTGCTTTTCATTAAGGGCAAAAAGATAACAAGGGAAAGAATAGGGATATTAAGACTGATAGTTTGTGCATCAAGTCAGAGGGTGTAGTTCAGTTCTAAACGAACAGTTTGGGCCAGTTTTTGTTAGTGCGAGAGTAGAGAAATCAAGGCGAACATATTGTAATTGAGGGTGTAGGTTTGCTCGCTGAGCTGTAGGTTTGATATCCAGATGTTTCATTACCTGGCTAGTTAACATAATCAGTGGCGACCTCCAAGTGAAGCGAAGCTGTTGTCTCCTGCTTTCTATTTATATATTTCTCCTGGATGGGGTTCCTGGGGTTTATGGTGATGACATTTCATGTTCGTTTTTTGAGGGGTTGATAGATGGCATCTTGATCTATGTGCTTGTTTATGGCGTTGTGGTTGGAGTGCCAGGCCTCTAGGAATTCTCTGGCATGTCTTTGCTTAGCCTGTCCCAGGATAGATGTGTTGTCCCAGTCGAAATTGTGGTTTTTTTTCATCCGTGTGTAGGGCTATGAGGGAGAGAGGGTCGTGTCTTTTTGTGGCTCGCTGGCGTTCATGTATCCTGGTGGCTAACTTTCTTCCTGTTTGTCCTACGTAGTGTTTGTGGCAGTCCTTGCATGGAATTTTATAGATGACGTTGGTTTTGCCCATGGGTTGTACATGGACAGAAAACCAACGTCATCTATAAAATTCCATGCAAGGACTGCCACAAACACTACGTAGAACAAATAGGAAGAAAGTTAGCCACCAGGATACATGAACACCAGCTAGCCACAAAAAGACACGATCCCCTCTCCCTCATAGCCCTACACACGGATGAAAAAAAACACCATTTCGACTGGGACAACACATCTATCCTGGGACAGTCTAAGCAAAACACATGCCAGAGAATTCCTAAAGGCCTGGCACTCCAACCACAACGCCATAAACAAGCACGTAAATCTAGATGCCATCTATCAACCCCTTAGAAAACTAACAGGAAATGACATCACCACAAACCCCAGGAACCTCATCCAGGAGAAATATATAAATAGAAAGCAGGAGACAACAGTTTCGCTTCACTTGGAGGTCGCCACTGATTATGTTACCTAGCCAGGTAATGAAACGTCTGGATATCAAACCTACAGCTCAGCGAGCAAATCTACACCCTAAACCTCAACCTGAGCTACAAACCTTCACAAACCTTGCGATATTTTAATTGAGTCAATTGTCTGTGACACAATTAAATAAATTAGCATAGGCGGAGAGGAGGTTCTAAATTGTCTGACAGGCTGAAAAGTGGGAAATATTCAGCTCCAGATGTAATGCAACACTGGCCATTGAGTGAACAAGGGAGGGAGGTTGCAAAAATTTTCAATTCCTTTCAGCCTACAAGAGAGGTTTTAGAGGATGTGAGGACAGCCAATGTGGTGTTATTACCTTATAAAGTGCGGAAGCGATGAATCAGGAAACCATCGGCCATTCAGTCTAGCTTTTGTATCAGAGAAACAATATGAAGCATTTCTGAGTCCAAAACGATTTCATTTTGGACAGGCAAGGATTAATGAACAAAAGTGAGCAAAATTTTCTGAAAGGAAAGTCATGCCTGGCCAACTTGAATGAATTTTTTGAAGAGCTGACGAGGTGTAGAGATAAGGGTAATAGTTTTGAAGTCGTCCACTTGGCTTCAGTAAAGCTTTCGATAACATCCTGCATGTGACATGGATAGCAAGGATAAGGGCCCAAGGGATCCAAATAAAGATTGTAGATTGGATTCGTAAATATGAATGGCAGGGAACAGATGGCGGTGGTCCGGGGTTTTTTTTCTGATTGGATATCTGTATCCTGTGAGGCTTCAAAGAATTCATTGTTGGTGCCCTATTTGGGTGTGGTGTGTAGAAATGATTTAGACTTGAATGTACAAGGATTGATCAGCAAATTCATAGACAATGCAAACATTGGTAGAAACATTTGTTTGCAAGAGCTGGTGTATTGTGTCGAGTTCTAGTGTCAACATTATAGGAGGGATGTGATAGCATTAGAAAAGATGCAGAGGAGTTATTAATGAAACAGAAGTTTCTTAACAAATAGAGATGGGGCAGACTGGGGTAATTTTCCTTAGAGCAGAGGAGATTGAGAGTGGACATGATTGAAAATGCATAAAAGATTACCACCAAATGGGGAGTATTGGGCGAGTTAATGGGTTTAAACTTAGGCAAGTCTATTCGCCCTAATGGGATGCAGCTCAGGGGTACTAAAGAAATGGTAGTGGATATAACAAATGCACTTGTGGTAATTTAGCAACATTCGCTGGACTCTGGGGCAGTTCAAAGAGTTTGGAAAACAGAAAATATAATGCCACTGTTTAAAAGGTGAGGTAGACATATAGGCCCATTAGCTTAACTTCTGTATTGAGGAAATGCTATCATCAAGGAAGAAATAGCAAGATATTTGGATCGAAATTGATCCACCAGGCAGACACAGTATGGCTTCATGAAAGGTAGGTCATATTTAACTAACTTACTAGAAATCTTGAGGATGAGTATGGTGAACATTTGAGAACTGGTGGGTGCGATGTATCTGAATTTCCAGCAGGCATTTGACAAGGTGTAGCACAAAAGACTGCTGCATAAGATCAAGGTGCATGGGGATACGGGTAATGTATTAGCATGGTTGCAAAGTGTACTTAGAACACTGAAAGGTCTGTCGATAGTTTAAGAAAGTGTGCAAGAGTCTGGCAGATGGAGTGCAATAGTGGTAAATGTGAGGTCATCATTTTGGTAGGAAGAACACCAAAGTGGACTAATATTTAAATGATGAAAAATTGCAACATGCTGCTGTTCAGAAGAACCAGGTTGTCCTTGTGCATGAATTACAAGGAGTTGGTTTGCAGGTGCAGCAAATAATTAAGAAGACAAATAAAGTACTTTCCTTCCCGCTCGAGAGAAGGAGTTTAAAAACAGGGAGTTTAGGCTTTATATAGTTCCAGTGAGGCCGGACCTGGAGTACAGTGTACAGTTTTGGTTTCCTTTCTTGAAAAATGATGTACTGGCAGTGGAGGAGGTACAGCGGATATTTACTATGTTGACTCTTGTGTTGAGAAGTTTGGCTTATGAGGTGAGATTGAATAGACTGGGGTGTACTTATTGGAATTTAGAAGAATGAGGGGAATCTTACAGAAAAATATAAAATTATGAAGGGAATAGATAACATTGAAGCAGGAAGGTTGTCTGGCTGGTGAAACTAAAGCTATGAGGCTCATAATGGGGAGCTGAGCTGAGGAGGATTTGTTTCACCCAAGGCATTGTGAATCTGTGGAATTTCCTGTCCAGTAAAGCAGTTGACGTTACCTCCTCGAGTGTTTATATTCCAAAGATAAAAAAGATTTTTGAATAGTATAGCATTTCAGGACAATGGTGAGCAGGCAGGTAAATGCAGTTGGGGTGTCCAAGAAAAGATCAGGTATGATCTTATTTTCTCGCAGAGCGGGCTCAAGGGGCCAAAAAGTCTACTCCTGCTCCTATTTCTTATGTTCTTTCAACTGTAAGGGGCATAGACATAGTAGATAGGAATAAACATTTACTCTTGGTTGAGGAATCAATGGCTGAGGGCACAGTTTAAGGATAAGGGACAGAAGGTTTAGAGGAAATGTGACAAAATTAAACTTTTTCACCTACAGGTAAACTAGAACTGCGAGATTCATAGACACGTATGAAATATTTACATGTGCATGTGCAATGCCAAAGCGATTGGTCAAGTGAGGGAAAAAATGAGTTAGAATAGTTAGGTGATTGTTTTTGTTTGGAAAGGCTATGGTGGCCTAAAGGGTCTTTTTCAGTGATATAGATCACTATGTTTGTATGGCACTATCACTTTAAGGGGATTTCCAAAGTATTAGGAGGAAAGATGTTTCTATATAGTAAGTGGTCAGGAACAACAATGCCCCTCGACAGAGTGTGGTTAATGCAGATTCCATAAACTTTCAAAGGGGATTGGATAATTATTCGAGTGAAAATCAGAAGCCAAGCAATGGGAAAAGGCAACCAGTGGATGTCGCCCTGACTTTGTTTTACTAAATAGTGAAGCACCTGGGCGAGTTCCAAATGCTTCCAGAGCACATGATCTATGAATATATCTAGCTCCTAACAAGCATACATCAAACGCAATTATGAGTGTAGCTGACAAGTTTGTATTGGTTTATTGCATGCAGGAGTGTTCATGCTGAGTGGTAACACATCAAACAATGAGATTTCCTTTGCCTTTTTTGAACTTAACCAATACTTTGGCAACTACTCCCTGATGCTTTTTCCAACGCAATGGTGTGGCGAAACAGCATCATTTTCTCACGCAGTACGCATTGTGTCACCTTGTACATTTGGTACTATTATTTTTGTACAGTTAAGCGCAGAATGAAATGTTTTGAAAACCCATGTTGTTTTCAATGTTAATATTTTGTTTTGTAGTTTCTGTGTCTTCTTCCAAATCCAGGATCTACTTTTTTATCCTTACTATCTGAACTGTTCTGCTTCCACTAAGGTACCTTTGCTCATACATAAGCTTTACAACTGTATCTTTTACATTGTATTCACTTTCATCATTCTTCCTACCCAAGAAAAGCCATGTTACTTTTCACTGTGCTGCATTAACTTCATCTATCATTTGCCCATCCGGTCAACGAATCTGTCTTCCTGTCCTTTTGATAGATATATATGGAGAACATTTGGGCTGCAGATGCTGGAGATCAGAGTCAAGATTGTGGTGCTGGAAAAGCACAGCCAGTCAGGCATCATCCAAGGAATAGGAGAATCCACATTTTGGTCACAAGCCCTTCATCAGGAATGAGGCTTGTGGGCCGGGGGCTGAGAGATGGATGGGGGTGGGGGGGGGACCTAAGGGGAAGGTAGCTGAGAATGTGATAGGTAGTTGAAGGTGGGGGAGAAGGCAATAGGTTAGAGAGAAGGATGGAGCAAATGGATGGGAAAGTCGATGGACAGGTTGGGGGGCAGTTCCGAGTTGGAGGCTTGAGACAGGGGTAATATGGGGTGGAAGGGAAGATGAGGAAACTGGTGAAATCTACATTGATTCCATATGGTTTTAGGGCTGCAAGGTGGTAGATGTAGTGTTCTTCCTCCAGGAGTCATTTGGTTCGGGTTTGTTGATGGAGGAGGCACAGGACCTGCATGTCCTTGGTGGAGTGGGAGAGCGTTTTGATTCTCACTTTCCACCCCACCAACTCTGTATACATCACGTCATTCTCTACCACTTCTGCCACCTACAAACAAACCCAAACACTGGGGATATATTCCCCTCCCCACTCCTATTGGTGTTCTGGAGAGACTCTTCCCTCTGAGACTCCCTTGTCAGATCCATACACCCCCACCAGCCCACACCCTACTCCCGGCAACTTCCCCTACCACCGCAGGAAGTGCAAAACCTGTGCCCACACCTCCCCCTCACCTCCGTCCAAGGCCTCAAATGATCCTTCCACATCCGACAGAAATTTTCCTGTACCTCCACCAATGTCATGTACTGTATCTGTTGCACCAGATGTGGGCTCTTTTTCATCAGAGAGATTGGACACCAAATTGTGAATCATTTCAGCAAACACCTCTGGGGCACCCACACCAACCAACCCCACCACGCCTGAACACTTCAACTCACCGTTACACTCCACCAAGGATATGCAGATTGTGGGCCTCCTCCATTGACAAACCCTAACCACCTGATGCCTGGAAGAAGAACGTCTCATCTTCCACATTGGGACCCTGCAACCACTTCAGATCAGCGTAGATTTCATCAGTTTCCTCAAATCCCCTCTCCCAGCATTATCCTATTGCCAAGCCTCAAACTCGGCACCACCATCATCTTTCCCACACATTCTCTCCACCCTCCTCTCTGACCTATCACCTTCTCCCTCACCTTTATCTACATGTCGAATTCTCAGCTACCTTCCCCCCAACTCTAGCCCCCTCCCATTTATCTCTCAGCCCCACACAAGCTTCATTTCAAATGAAGAGCTTATGCTCAAAATGTAGATTCCCCTGCTCCCTGGATGCTGCCTGACTGGCTGTGCTTTTCTAGCACCACACTCTCGACTCTTGATATATATTACTATCATCTTCAAAGCACAAGTTGTGTGTCATTTGGACATTTTGTAATTGTGGCCTCCTCAATCAAAACCAGGACATTCCATCACAGAGATAAAACCAAATTACACACACTCTTGCATACGTAAAACATCTAACAAAATTCATTATTCTTGACTGTCACTTGAAACATTTAGTAAATGGTTTTGTTCTTTTGATTGGTCCATGGGAATCACTTTATCATCGCTCATAAAATATTGCAGGTGCACATATTGACGAAGCAGTACTTAAATGTAGAAATTGTTTGATTGAAATATTATTCACAATATTTAAGCATCATTGGAAGGCTGGAATTTTTGCCTATTGCTAATTGCTTTTGCAAGTGTGTTGGTTAACATTAACAATTAGTCACATTTTAATTTGATTTGATCTTGGATTTCGAGGAAACACAAGTGTCCCTATGGTGCCATTGAAAACCTGGAGTATACTGATGGATAGATTAGAGTGGTGCTGAAAAAGCACAGCAGGTCAGGCAGCATCCGAAGAGCACGAAAATCGATATTTCAGGCAAAAGCCCTTCACCAGGAATGTAGAGAGAGGAGGAGAACTTCTTCAATATATCCATCCTTACAAAGGGATTCAGAGTAAGGTTAAATTCAATTCGGCAAAAGTAAGGACTGCAGACGCTGGAGATCAGATTCAAGATTAGAGTAGTGCTAGGAAAGCACAGCAGGTCAGGCAGCATCTGAGGAATAGGAAAATCGACATTTCGGACAAAATGCCAGAAACGTCGATTTTCCTGCTCCTTGGATGCTGCCTGACCTGCTGTGCTTTTCCAGCACCACTCTGATCTAAACTCTGGAATTATATACTGACCCGAGATTACTGTTAAGTCTTCCATCGTTTAGAATGAGTTGCAGTTTTCAGTTCATTGATATGTAAATCCCAGAACTTCTTTCCAGTCACATTCTCGAGATAACTTCAGGTTTTATAACAAAAAAAGTGAGATCTCGGCTCAGACAATGCATGGTGCAAGTTAGAGTCTGTCTGTATCAATAGACAATATGTGCAGGATTAGGCCATTCTGCCCTTCGAGCCTAATCTTGTGCCAGACTGGTTCTATTTTCAAAGTAGGAATTTATAAAAAGTTACATGCATTGACTACTTGTATTGACTGCCTGCAGATTTTGTGCTTTTTGTACAAAATAGAATGTATCCGCAATGACCATTCTGCAAATGCAAATTCACCTCATAGACCTATATCCGTGTGTGTGGGCATGCGTGGTGGGGGGGTGTGGACAGTGTGAGTGTGTGAGAGTGTGTTGTATGTGTGCATGTTTGGTAGAGTTTGTCCGTAAGTGTGGCGGAGTATAAGCTGTGAGAGGGTGTGTGCCTGGGTGTGAGTGCAGAAGATGTATGTGTGTGTGTCTGGGAGAGAGCATATATATGAGTCTCCATGAGTGCGAGTATGTAGGAGAGTGCGTGCATGCGTGCATGTCTGTGTGCGTGTAAAAGTGTATCATGTAGTGGGGTCATTTGTAGTGTGACATCAACCCAAGGTCCTGACTGAGGCCATCATCATGGGTACCAAACATGGCTATCTGCCGCTCCTCAGTCACTCTGCATTGTTTCATATCGTGAAGTTCATATTGGAGGACGGTCACCCAAAGATCTGAGGCCAAATGTCCCTGCCCGCTGAAGTGTTCCCCAACTCCCATACTAATACAGAATAAGTTGATCAAATTCTTTTGGGATTCAGAAACCACTAGGTCTAATTTACTTGCAAACCCTGAGACTGGAACAAAAATAAGAATTAATAAACGTGTTCATAGAATCTTGCTTCCAAAGAAATTAATCTTGCACAGAGATATTAAACGGTCATAGCTCTTTTCCACAGATTTTCAACTTAGATGTTCAGAGAATGCAACAAATTCTAGCATTTTATGTAACTTAACTAAACTTCAGTGGATAGTAAAGCTGCCATACATTCTCGTGGGCTTGCTATACACTTGTCAAACAAATGGAACAAATCACTTCCCCCTTAAATGCTAAATCAGCGAACACATTCACAGAGAAGTCTCAACATAATGGTGAAATAAGCATGTTAAACGCAAATAGAAACATTAAAGACTACTCTGAATGATGTATACCTGATGCTATTCGTTCCTCAATTTCCAAGTGCTAGTTTCCACACAGATGGCTATTGAACCAATTCGAACTTATTGGATTTCCTTTCTATTTTGATGGGCTCACTTCATTGTTTGTACTGCATTAGATTGCATTAATTTCAAATTTTCATCTGTGTTAATCTTATTCAAGAAATAGCTTGTCTGTAGATGACCTGGATGTGCTGTGGACAATGAAGCTGTCTTCATTGAAGTCAATGTTGGGCATGATTCATAGTAAGCAAAACACCCCCAACAACCTCAATATACTGGTCTGTCAAGGTTTCTCCATACGTTTTCATTTCCATTCAGGGAATTTCTTGATTCAAAGCAAAGCATTTCTTTTTTAGCTTTAACAGAGAGAGGATAAGAACTGATACATCCAGCTGCAAGACCACAGTAAGTGTGAATGCGAAATCAGAAAATCCTGGTTCTGTGGGAGCTTGGCCCAACCCACTCAGCCTGTTTCGATTGTTCCAACTATAAGAAAAATAAATCTTATGCTGTTTACGTTATTGTCTTTGAGCAGACTGCTCATCTCATCTGTCTAATCCTTTCATTATTAAAAAAATACAATCCTTAATACAATAATATTTTCACATACTTGATTGCCATTGCATCCACTATCTTCAAAATTACTCCATTAATCACCAAGGCGAAATAACAATAGTGTATTTAATCTGTGTGCTGCATTTACTGGCCAAGGCTTCTTCAATGGCACTTTACAAATATGTATCTTCTACCAAAGAGAAATTTAAGGTCATCAGATAGATTGGAAAGCCACTACTTCCTCCAATCAATACCCTAATTTCAACAACATTGCCAATGCTTCACTGTTCCTGGGTCGAAATCCTGGAACTCCATTCGAAGCAGTAACATGAAGTCCCACATTCACTGCAGTGGTTCAAGATGACAGGCCTCAACCATCTCTCCAGTGCACTTAAGAATGGGAAACATGTACTGACCAGAAGAAGTATAATCATTTCCCATGAAAAAAGTTCTGGCAAGACAGCTGTGGAGTAGGGCTTCTGAGTTTGAGGCTCATCTGCTTATCTTTCTATTTTTTGTCTTTTTGCTCTATTTTGTTTATTATTTTCCTTGTTTTCTCTTTTTATTTTACTTACCTTTTGTTGAGGTGCTTGGCATCAGCAGCAGCAAATGAGCCGAGCACAAACTCAAGTGGACCCAACAATATGGACTCGTGATGGCAGTGTTGGAGTCGAGAGTGTGGTGCTCGAAAAGCACAGCAGGTCAGGCAGAATCTGAAGAGCAGGAGAATCAACGCTTCGGGCATAAGCCCTTCATCAGGAATTCTCCTGCTCCTTGGATACTGCCTGACCTGCTGTGCTTTTCAAACACCACATTCTCGACTCTGATCTCCAGCATCTGCAGTCCTCGCTTTCTCCATGCAAGTGTCTGAGGTGAGTTTGAGCTCCCAGCAGATTCTGCATCCGGCGCAGATTCATGGAGGTGGCAGATGACGTGGGTTTGGGCCAATATGAGATGCAGCATCAGCCATGGCTCCATCATTGAGGTGAGTTCAAAGCTCTGGCTTCTGCAGTGGGAGGGCGAGAGCAGAAGCCACTGGGCTGTCAGGAAGTTACATTGTCCATTTTAAAAACTGACCGAATGGGAGCAGCGAGGGTGGAAACCAGGGCTGTCAAGAAAGTAAGTTCTTTGTTTAAAAAATCTATCAGAGTGCAGCGGTTTCAGGGACTTTTTTCTTTCCCTACTGATATATAAATTGGGTGTTTGCTAAACCAGAGACCCTACACCTGTTGGGCATCCTATCCACCCACCTCCTCTAATCTTGTACCACAAGAGGGAAATCAGGTATGCTTTTCTCCCCCTTTCATTTGTTAGGGGAAGTTAGCAGGAACGGCAGTGCAGGTGGGCAATCTTCCTCCTGTGGGATGTTTGAGGTGCGGGGCACCAATAATGTCCCAGCTGAGTACACCTTCAGGAATTGTAGCCAACACCAGCTCTTTGAAAACTGAGTTAGGACAATGGAGCTGGAAACTAGATGAACTCAGGATCATTTGGGAGGCAGAGACAGTTATAGATAGAAGTTACAGGGTGGTAGTTACTTCTAGAAAAGAAGATAATTGGGTGACTGTTAAAAAGGGTGAGAAGCAGTCAGTGCAGGGATCATTTGTGGTCATTCCCTGTATAATAAGTGTACTGTTTTGGATATTGTTGGGGAGGATGACTTAACAGGGGTAAACCATGGGGTGCAGGTCTATGGCACAGAGTCTGTCCCTGTTGCTCCATAGTTAGAGGGACAGATAGGAGATTCTTGCGGTTGGTGTGTTGCCTCCCAGGTGCCAGGGTCCGTGATGTCTCAGATCCTGTTTTTACGCAGCCTGAAGACATTGTCCACATCAAGGCAGAAATTCAAGGAGCTCGGGTGGAAGCTTAGTGCTAGAACAAACAGTTGTTATCTCTGGTTTCTCACCTAGTGCTTTTTTTTAACCATGTGCTGGCGAGGTGAACAATAGGGAGAGAAAGAGAGCAGATGAACACGTCGCTACAGGGATGGTGCAGGAGGGAGGGATTCCGATGCCTGGATAATTGGGGCTCATTCTGGGGTATGTGGGAGCTTACAAACGGGATGGTGTACACCTGAACCAATACCCTGGGGGCGAAATTTGCGAATGAACTTCAGGAAGGTTTAAACTATTTCAGCAGGGGAATGGGAACCTGAACTGTAGCTCCAGTGTACAGGAAGATGTGAGTAATGAGGTCATGCAGATCGTTTCAAGGTCACAATTTGTACCGGCAGACAGGAAAGTAGTTTGAAGTGTGTCACCTTCAACGCCAGGAGCATCTGGAATACGGTGGGTGAACTTGCAGCATGGGTTGGCACATGGAACTTTGATGTTGTGGCTATTTTTAAGAAATGGATAGAACAGGGGCAGGAATGGTTGTTGCAGGTTCCAGAGTTGACATATTTCAGTAAGAACACTGCCTCACAGCGCCAGGGATCCGGGTTCAATTCCCGCCTCGGGCAACCGTCTGTGTGGATTTGCACATTCACCCCATGTCTGCGTGGGTTTCCTCCGGGTGCTCCGGTTTCCTCCCGCAATCTAAAGATGTGCAGGTTAGGGGAATTGGCCATTCTAATTTGCCTGTAGTGTTAAGTGGATTAGTCAGCCGTAAATGGGTCTGGGTTGGTTACTCTGTGGAGGGTTGGTGTGGACTTGTTGGGCTGAAGGGCCTGTTTCCACACTCTAGGGAATCTAATCTAATCTAACCAGGGAAGGTGGTAAAAGAGGAGGAGGTGTGGAATTGTTAGTCAAGGACAGTATTACAGTGGCAAAAAGAATGTTGGAGGACTCGTCTACTGAGCTAGTATGGACTGAGGTTTGAAACAGGAAAGGACAAGTGACACTGTTGGGAGTTTTCTATAGGCCTCCAAGTAGTTCCAGAGATGTTGAAGAAAGGATTGCAACGATGATTCTGGATAGGAGCAAAAGTAATAAGGTCGTTGTTATGGGGGACTTCAACTTTCCAAATATTTACTGGAAACGCTACAGCTTGAGTACTTTAGATGGGTTAGTTTCTGTCTAATGTGTGTAGGAGAGTTTCCTGACACAGTGTGTAGATAAGCCAACAAGAGGCGAGGCCACATTGCATTTGGTACTGGGTAATGAACCAGGTCAGGTGTTAGATTTGGAGGTAGGTGATACTTTGGTGATAGTGACCACAATTTGGTTACATTCGCTTTAGCGAAGGAAAGGGATACAGGGCAAGAGTTACAGCTTGGGGAAAGGCAATTGTGATGCTATTAGGCAAAATTCAGGATGCGTAAGATGGGGAAGGAAACTGCAGTGGATGCGCACAATTGAAATGTAGAGCTTTTTCAAGGAACAGCTACTGTGTGTCCTTGATATGTATGTACCTGTCAGGCAGGAAGGAAGTGGTCGAGCGAGGAGCTGTCATTTACTATATAAGTTGAATCTTGTCAAGAGGAAGAAGGAGGCTTATTTAAAGATGAGACATGAACGTTCAGTTAAGGCGCTTGAGAGTTACAAGTTTGCCAGGAAGGACTTAAAGAGAGAGCAAAGAAGAGCCAGGAGGGGACACAAGTCTTTGACAGATAGGATTGAGGAAAACACTGAAGCTTTCTACAGGTATGTCAAGAATGAAAGAACGATTAGAGTAAGGTTATGGCCAGTCAAGGACAATAGTGGGACGTTGTGCGTGGAGTCAAAAGAAATAAGAGAGGTGCTAAATGAATATTTTTCATCAGTATTCACACAGGAAAAAGACAATGTTGTTGAGGAGAATACTGAGATACATGCTATTGGACTAGACAGGATTGAGGTTTACAAGGAGGAAATGTTAGCATTTCTGGGAAGTGTGGAAATAGTTCTGTCCCCTGGGCTGGATGGGATTTATCCGAGGATTCTCTGGGATGCTAAGGAGGAGATTGCAGAGTCTTTGGCTTTGATTTTTATGTCGTCATTGTGTGCAAGAATATTGCCAGATGACTGGAGGATAGCAAATGATTTCCCCTTGTTCAAGAAGGGGAGTGGAGACATCCCTGTTAATTATAAACCAGTGAGCCTTAGTTCAATTGTGGATGAAGTGTTGGAAAAGGTTATAAGAGATAGGATTTATAATAATCAAGAAAAGAATAATTTGACTAGGGATAGTCAGTACGGTTTTGTGAAGGATTGGTCCTGTCTCACAAATCTTATTGAGTTCTTTGAGAAGGTGACCAAACAGGTGGTTGAGAGTAAAACAGTTGATGTGGTGGAAATGGAGTTCAGTATAGTGTTTGATAAGTTTCCCCACGGTAGGCTATTGCAGAAAATAAGAAGACATGGGATTGAGTGTGATATAGCGGTTTGGATCAGAATTAGCTAGCTGTAAGAAGACAGAGTGATGGTTGTTGGGAAATGTTCAGCCGGGAGTTCAGTTACTAGAGGTATACCGTAAGGATCTGTTTTGGTGCCACTGCTGTTTGTCATTTTTATAAATGACCTGGATGAGAGCTAGAAAGATGGGTTAGTAAATTTGCGGATGACAGTTAAGTCAGTGGAGTTGTGGACAGTGCAGAAAGATGATTCAGGTTTCAAATGTACATAGCTAAGCTGCAGAGCTGGGCTGAGAGGTGGCAAATGGAGTTCAATGCAGAAAAGAATGAGATGATTCACTTTGGAAGGAGTAGCAGGAATACACATTGCTGGACTAATGGTAAAATTCTTGGTAGTGTGGATGAGCAGAGAGATCGTGGTATCCATGTGCATAGATCCCTGAAAGTTGCCACCTAGGTTGATAGGGTTTTAAGAAGATGTACATTGTGTTCGCTTTTATTAGGAGAGTGATTGAGTTCCAGAGCCGTGAGGTCATGCTGCAGCTGTACAAAACTCTAGTGCGGCTGCACTTGAGGTATTGCGTACAGTTCTGGTTGCCGCATTATTGAAAGGATGTGGAAGCATTGAAAAGTTTACTGAGGAGATTTACCAGGATGATGTCTGGTATGGAGGGAAGGTCTCATGAGGAAAGACTGAGGGACTTGAGGCTGTTTTCGTTAGAGAGAAGAAGGTTAAAAGGTGACTTAATAGAGACATACAAGATGGTCAGGGGATTTGATAGGGTAGACAGTGAAAGCCTTTTTCCTCGGATGGTGATGGCTAGCATGAGGGGATACAGCATTAAATTGAGGGGTAATCGATTTACGACAGATGTCAGAGGTAAGTTCGTTACTTAGAGAGAAGTAAGGGTGTGGAATGCCCTGTCTGCAGAAGTAGTAGACTTGCCAAATTGGAGGGCATTTAAATGGTCATTGGATAAACATATGGATGATTATGGAATACTGTAGGTTCGATGAGCTTTAGATTGGTTTCACAGGTCAGTGCAACATCGAGGGCCAAAGGGCAATACTGTGCTGTAGTGTTCTATGTTCTATTGTGGTGGCAGAGTAGAGTTTGGGATGTTGCAGTATCTGGCAGCATCAGTGGTGTCTGCATTGACGAGGTCTACAGAAGATGCATACTGAAGAGGGCATTAGTAGCGGTGAGATGGTGCCAAAGAATGGTAGCTTTCATCCCAGTGGTGGTGGCGTGGCAAATGGGATTCATGCCTGGCCACCCGACTCTTGGCCCAAGGAGGAGTTGTTAACAAGATGGATAGCAAAGTTGAACAATTTTCTTTATTTCTAATTTTTCTGACTTAATATTCTATGTTTTGGTCTATTTTATGTATTTTAAGATGGTGCTTGAGAATGGTGACATTATACAAAACTTTTAATAGCATTTTGTAACAAAAAACATAGTGATAGAAACATACAGCATAGAAGCAGATGCTTTGGTCCAACTCATCCAGGTTGACCAGATATCCCAAATAAATTTAGCTCCATTTGGCAACATTTGTCCCTTTACACCGCACAACCCATCCTATTCATATACACATCCAGGTGCCTTTTAATTTGTAGTTGTATCAACCTCTGCAACTTCTGGCTGCTCATTCTATACACACACGACCCTCTGTATGAAAATGTTGTCCCTTAGGTTGCTTTCAAATCTTTCCCTACTCCTCTTAAACCTATGCCATCTAGTTTTGAACTCCCTCACCATGGGAAATAGAATTTGTCTATTTACCCTATCCATGCTCCTCATGATTTTGTAAACCTCTATAAGGTCACCCCTCAGCCTCTGACCCTACAAGGAAAATAACTCCAATCTATTCGGCCTCTCCCTTTAGCTCCAACCTTCCAACCTTGGAACCATTCTTGTAAATGTTTTCTGAACGCTTTCAAGTTTCACAACATCCTTCCTGTAGCAAGGGGACCAGAACTGTACGCAGTTTTCCAATAATGGCTTAACCAATGCCCCGTATATCTGCAATGTGACTTCCCAACTTTTATACTCAATGCGCTATCAATAAAGGCAATCATACCGATTGCTTTCTTCACTATCCTATCTATCTACCACTCCACTATGAACCTGCAATCCAAGTTGTCTTTGTTCATTAACACTCTCGAGGATCTTACTGCCCTAATTTGCCTTTCCAAAATACAGCACTTCACATTTATCTAAACTTCATCAGTCACTCCTCGGTCCGTTGAACCATCTGAATGAGATGAATGTGAGGACTGCAGATGCCGGAAATTAGAGTTAAAAGTGCGGTGCTGGAAAAGCACAGCAGGTCAGACAGCATCCGAGGAGCAAGAGAATCGACGTTTTGGGCAAAAGCCTTATGGAGGGCTTTTGCCCGAAATGTTGATTTTCCTGCTTCTCGGATGCTGCCCGACCCATCTAAATGATGTCCTATTGTACTCCGAGGTGATCTTGCTTACTATCCACGACACCTCTAATTTTAGTGTCATCGGCAAACTTACTAACCATGTCATATGTGACGCTAAAAAACAAACAAAAAGGAAATTCCCGCCTTGTGAAATGTTTTCTATTACTTATTCTGTCAATTCTTCAATTTCACTGTAACTGCGCCGTGTGTTTCTTCAAAATATTTGGGAGCAGGACGAGGATATTCAACTTCTGTAACCCAATCTGCCATTCTAGGTCATGCCTGATATATATATATATAAATTCATTTCATCCAATGTTAGTGCGCATCTCTTGATGTCACTAGTAACTGTAAATTTATCTGTCTCTATTAACATCACTTGGTGACAGAACATACCGTGTGCACTTTACAATTTCAGAATTTCACCACGCTGTTGTTGATCAATTTCTTTCTCCTTTCAGTCTGTCTCGCTTACTCTTTAATGTCAATATATGTCCCTTGGTTCGACACCCTACAGCAAGATGAAATATTCTTACTCCATTTATGCTGTCAATACTGATGCAAATTTTGAAATTTCTGTATCATTGTCTTTTTGTTGTTCTCATCTCCATACAATAGATCCACAGTTTTCTCAATCTCCCCTCGTAGGACAAGCTTAAAACCTTCTGAAACAGTCTGGTGAACTTCTGCTTTAGCTGTCTTAAGCAAGGGGACCAGTACAGCTTGCTATTCTGCAGATTAGCTGTCACAAGCTTGCTATGCTGCAGATTCGCTTACACAATTGAAGCACTTTTGCTCCTCTCGGAAGGGGATGGCCTAGTGGGATTATTCTTGAAAGATGAGCCTAGAATCTCAGAAAACACATTCCGGGGGCATGGGTTTGAAATCAGCCATGGCAGATGGTGGAATTTGAATTCAATAAATAAAAGTCTGGAATTACAAATCTATTGAGAACTACAAATTGTTGATTGTATGGAAAAATCAATTTGGCTCGGGAAATCTGTTATCTTCACCTAATTTGGCCTACATGTGACACCAGAACTACAGTAATGTGTTTGACACCTAACTGCCCTCTGAAATGGCCGACTGAGGCATTTAGTTGTATCAATATCATGGTATCGGATGAAATGCATTGAAGTGATTAGGGAACTTATTGGCTGACCAGAAACAGAGAGTTAAAACAAATGTGTCCTTTTCAGAGTGGCAGGCCTACTACAGGGTTCAATGCTGGGACCACAGAGGTTCACAATAAACATTAACAATTTGGATGAATGAATTGAATGCAATACCTCCAAATTTGCAGATGACTCTAAGGTGGATTACAGTGTGTGTGCTGTGAGGGAGATGCTAAGAAGCTGCAAGGTGACTTGGGAAGACTGGCAGAGTGGCAAAATATTTCACAAATGGAATATAATGAGGATAAATGTGAAGATATCCACCCCTGTGGTAAAAACAGGAAGGTCATTTATTATCTGAATGGTGGCGATTTAAGAAATGCTATGATGCAAAAAAAAACCCTGGGTGTCATGGTGGAATAGTCGCTGAAGGTTGGCATGCATATGCAACAGGCAGTGTGGAAATCTTATGGCATGCCAACCTTCACAGCGAGAAGATTTGTATATAGGCTTAAGAGTGTCTTGTTGCAGTTATATAGGGCTTTTGTGAGGCTACACCTCCAGCATTGTATGCAGTCACGGTATCCTAGCCTGGGAAAGGATGTTCTTGTTATTGAGGAAGTCCAGCGAAGGTTCACCAGACTGATTCCTTGGATAGCAGGACTGACATATGATAAAAGACGAGATCTATTAGACGTGTACTCACTGGAATTTAGAAGTATGAGGTGAATTGTGTAGAAATTGTAAACTCTTGGTGGGTTTGGACAGGCTAGATTCAGGAAGAATGGTCCCCATGATGGGAAAATCCAGAACCAGGTTCACAGTCTAAGAATAAGGGCTAAAACTTTCAGGACTGAGATGACGAAGAATTTCTTCACTCAGAGTTGTGAACCTGTGGAATTCTCTACCACAGAAAGCTGTTGAGGTCAGATCATTAGATATATTCAAGAGGGAGTTGGTCATGGCCTCATCAAAACAGTGGTGAAAATCGAAGTGGACTACATCCTTCTCTGCTCATCATAACCTCAAACAACTCTATCAGATTTGTAAAACATAATTTTCCCTTGATAAATCCATGTTACCAACGTTAAATCAAATAATTATTTTCAAAGTATCAGTCCATCTCCTTTATATATGATAGATGATTGTTTTTTTCCCATACCGAGATGACAGACTAAAAGGTGCATAGTTTGTTGAAGTCATCACTCTCTTTTCTAAACAGTGCAGTTTTATTTGCAACCATTTAATCTGTCTGTACTATCGCAGAATTAATAGAATCTTGAAAGTTGTTCACTAATGCATCCACCATTTCTGTGACCATGTCTTTTAAGAGTCTGGTTGAAGGTAATCGGTTTGCTCAACATTCAGTTTCATTGAGATCAACCATGTTACTTCTACAGTAATACTGATTTCTTTCATTGGCACACTCGAGGCCATTTGGATCACAAGAATTCAAGAGAGAGCTCTTGAGACTTCATCTGTGAATCCATACACAAAGCAAATATTTAGATTTTCTACGCTTGCTACATTACAAATAACTTTTTTAATACTGTAATTGTTGGATATCTGTCTTTGCAAAGCTTTTCCTTCTTGCACACCTACAGTTTTCTATCTTTTTCTATGTTCCTTTTTGGGTAGCTTTACTAGTTCATTCTATTTTTTTCAATCCTTTCTGTCCTCCTATGCATTAACTAAAATTTTCCCAATGCTCAGGCTTACAACTTGTCTTGGTAACTTGTTAGCTCCCATGCTATCTTTAAGATCTCGTATTAACCACAGCTCTTCTCTCTCTCTCTTGTGGATTGTATATTATTTGCAAAAAAAAATAGATACTAGTTATTATCTGTGTTTTTCCAACAGACCACGGCCAACATCCTCCTCATACCTTCATGCTCCCCCTTTTTCAAATTGATGAAGTTATTTCTGAATAATCTACATCTTTTATAAAAATGGAATATTTCATACTTTGGGAATGAATTCCTAAAAAATATCTTTAGTACAAATATATTAATTAGCCCTTTGCAATTGCGTGATATTAGAACCAAAATAGAATATGTTTTATTTGGTCTCGTCATATTGCTCCAGAAAACTATCTCAAACATGTTTCAGGAATTCATCCTCCACAAAGTTGGTGCTCATTAGATTTTATTAGTTCATATGTTGAGTCATGGTCACCCATGGTTATTGCATTCTCTCGCTTAATGCATATATATCTAATTTTGAAATTTATTTGACCCAAATGTTTACTTCTGTTGGTGGCGTTCAAAATCCCCATAAAACAATATTTTAGCTCAGTGGTAATGCCCTTACGTCTGAAAAAAAAACAGCTTCAATTTTCGTTTAAGTTGGATGTATATTACAGTGTCTGAACTGGTTGACTAATTTTTTTGTAAAGAACTTCAGTGCTGGCTGTCCCAGCTCTTTCATAGCTCCAACCAAGCAGGTTACAATTTAAATTACACCATTTGGCCTGGTACGATTTGAGCCCAAATGCCAGGCCTGAGTTTTGGAGACCCATTCTGATAACATTCTGCCCTGTTTTCATAGATAGAACAATTGCTCAATATTTACTCTGGCTATATCCCTCACAAGTTTGGTACCTTTATGAAACTGCTAATTATCCTTTCCTTGTCCATGCAGAGCTGAGCTGAGAAATGGCAGATGGAGTTCAACTTGGATAGAGGCGAAGTGATGCATTTTGGAAGGTCGAACTTGAATGTTGAATGATTAAAGACAGGATTCTTGGCAGCTTGAACGAACAGTAGGATCTTGGTGTTCAAGTGCAATGTTCCATCAAAGTTGCCACCCAAGCGGATCGGGTTGTTAAGAAAGCGTATGGTGTTTTGGCTTTCATTAACAGAGGGATCGAGTTTAAAAGCTGCAGTTCTACAGGATTGACTGCCATGAGGGGTCATAGTTTTAAGGTGTTAGAAGGAAGGTATAGAGGAGACGTCAGAGGTAGGTTCTTTACGCAGGGAGTTGTGAACACATGGAAAGCGTTGCCAGTGGTGGTGGAGGAAGCAGAGTCATTAGGGACATTTAAGCACCTGCTGGACATGTACATGGACGGCAGTGAATTGAGGGGTGTGTTAGTTAGGTTATTTTATTTTAGATTAGGATTAATCCTTGGCGCAACATTGTGGGCGGAAGGACTCTGTTCTGTGCTTTACGTTTCTATGTTCTATGTTCTAAAACAATCCCAAGATCTTCAATCAATCCATAAATATGAAATTCATCTTCCCTGTGACCAATCTTGGAAATTTTGGATGCATTTTCTCAATGGACTTTCCGTCATTTCCCATGGGTGTCTCCAAGAAATTAACAGAATACATTCTTGGGAAAACAAAAGAAGTATTCTCAACTTTCAGTGTCATTAGGTTTCACAATGTTACTTCTGTACTAATACCGATTTTGCCACTCTCAAAAGACCTTTGGATCTTAATTATTGAAGAGAGAGTTCTTGTGGTTTTCTCTGTGAAGCCAGACACAGGTATTAACACAACACAGCAGCTAAGGTTGCAAGAGTATTCTATAAAACTTTACATTAACAATCTTTGCTTTTACACAACATGTCCCTATTCAGAAAGTTAAGATGTTTCATTATTTATTAATTAACTGTACTCTCAACTATTTATGCCAACTTCAATGATTCATGCACATACTCGCACATCCATCTGGTCCTGCAAGCTCTTTACAATTGTGCAGTTTGTTTTATGTACCTTCTTTCCATTCACCTCATGAGTGTATAACTATACTTTCCTGCATTGTATTTCCTCTTGTCTGCTCATTGCACAAACCCGCGTAAGTATCACTTTCAAGTTCTATATCATGCTCTTTACAATTTACAATGTTCCTAAATTTCGAATCATTCACACAGTTTTAAATTCTGTCCTATACTATAATTCCCATGTCATTAATATGCATTTGAAAATGGTCCCAGCACACAACTCTTGTGATTTCACTACAAGCTTTCCTCTCATCAAAAAAAGGGCTTAATTCCTAACCTCAGTTTCCTTTTCTCAGCCAAATCCATGGACAGGACTTACTGAATAGTGAACTGTCACACCCTGCCATCCAATGTGTTTGTGGATATGACACGAGCTGCTTTGCTGATAGTTTAGGTGTTAACTTTCCAAGATTGAGCCTGACAACTGGATGACAGACAACTTTGTAATTTGTACAGCGGTATTTCTGAGTGATGCCTATGGCTGGAATTATACCCAGTTAATGAGCAAGACAGGTCATCAGAGGTTGGACTGCACACATATTAAGTTAAAATCGACTAGGATAAAGTGAGGACTGCAGATGTTGGAGATCAAAGTAGAGAGTGCTGGAAAAGAACAGCTGATTAGGCAGCATCCAAGGAACAGGAGAATTGACGCTTCAGGCAAAAGCCATTCATCAGAAATGGGTCTGTGAGCCAAGGGAGTGGTGAAAAAAACGGAGGGGGTGGGGCTGGGGGGAAGATAGCTGAAAATGCGATAGATCGATGGAGATGGGGGTAATGGTGATAGACAGGAGAGAATGGTGGAGCAGATAGATGGGAAGGAAAATGGACAGGGATGACAACTCATGAGGGTGGTGCCGAGTTGGAAGGTTGGAACTGGGATAAGGTGCGGGTGAGGAGAACTGAGGTAACTGGTGAAATCCACATTGATGCTGTGGGGTTGGAGGGTCCAGGGCAGAAGATGAGGCATTCTTCCTCCAGGTGTCGGGTGGTTAGGGAGTGGCGAAGGCGGAGGCCAGGACTGTATGTCCTTGATGGAGTGGGAGGGGGAGTTGAAGTGGTCAGGCATGGAGCGGTGGATTTGGATGGTGCAGGTGTACCAGAGCTGTTGCCTCAAGAACTCTGTGAGTAGGCGTCCTGTCTCCCCAATGTAGAGGAGACTGCATCAGGAAGAATGGATAAAGTAAATTACATGTGTGGAAATGCAGGCTGAAGTCTGATGGATGTGGAAAGCTCTTTTTGGGCCTTGGACAGAGGTGATGGGGAGGTTGTGTGCAGGTTTTACAATTCCTGTGGTGGTAGGGGAAGGTGTCGGGAGGGGATGGTGGGTTGGTGTGGACTGATGAGACAGTCACGGAGGAATGGTCTTCACAGAACATGGATAGGGGTGGGGAGGGAAATATATCTCTCGTGGGGGCATCCATTTGTAGGTGGCAGACATGGTGGAGGATAATGCAATATATATGTATATGGACGTTGTCTACCCCTTTCACCGACTCAAACCTTTCACCCTCACAATGCACAGCCTTCCACTCCCACCGCTCCAACCCCAACCTCACCATCAAACCAGCAGACGGGGGTGTGTGTGTGTGGCAGTTGTAGTTTGGTGCAATGACCTCTACACCGCTGAAGCCAGTTGCCAACTTGAAGACACCTCCTCCTACAGCCTGCTTGACCATGACCTCACCTTCCATCACCAAACCATCATCTCTCAGACAGTATACAACCCCATCACAACAGAGGATCTCCTTCCCACAGCTTCCAAACTCATAGTTCAGGAAACTGCACCGCCCACATCTATCCAAGATCCACAAGCCTGACTGCACCGGCCAACCCATCATCTCAGCCTGCTCCTGCCCAACCGAACTCATCTCCATGTACCTTGATACTGTCTTATCCCCCAGTCCAGAACTCCCCATATACGTTCGAGACACCCCCTTGCCCACCTGTTCCCCTAAGACTTTTGTTTCCCTGGCTGCCAAAGTCTCATCTTTACCATAGACATGCAGCCTTATACACCTCCATCCGAACTCCCCACCAGTTCCCTTCCATTGACACTCTCATTCGTTTGACTGAACTGATCCTCACCCTCAATAATTTCTCCTTTGAATCCTCTCACTTCCTCCAGACAAAAGGGGCAGCCATGGGAACCCACATGGGACCCAGCTACGCCTGCCTCTTTGTTGGGTACGTGGAACACTCCATCTTCTGCAGTTACACTGGCACTATTCCCCACCTTTTTCTCCACTACATTGATGACTGCATCGACACCACCTCATGCTCCCATGAAGAGGTTGAACAGTTCATCCACTTCACCAACACGTTCCACCCTGACCTTAAGTTCACCTGGACCATCTCAGACATCTTCCTCTCCTTCCTGGACCTCTGAATCTTCATCGAAGATGACTGACTCAACACTGACATCTTCTACAAACCCCATTGACTTACACAACTATCTGGACGACACCTCAGCCCACCCTACTCCCTGCAAAAATGCTATCTCTTATTCCCAATTCCTCCCCCTCCGCCAAATCTGCTCAGACGAGGACCAGTTCTACTACAGAAAACACCAGATGGCCTCCTTCTTTAAAGACTGCAATTTCCTCTCCCTCGTGGTTGATGATGCCCTCCAGCACATCTTATCCACTTCCTGCACCTCTGCTGTCGAACCCCACCCCTCCAACCGCAAAAGGACAGAACTCCCCTGGTTCTCACCTTCCACCCCACAAACCTTGGTATACATCACATCATCCTCCACTATTTTGGCCACCTACAAACAGACCCCACCACCAGAGATATATTTCCTTTTCCACCCTATCCACTTTCTGTAAAGACCATTCCATCCATGACTCCCTCACCTACATTCAAGATCTCAAAGGAGTCTTGCACATCCATCAGAATTTTGTCTGCATTACCACACATGTCATTTACTATATCTGTTGCTCCCGATGCAGTCTCCTCTACAGTGGGGAGACAGGATACCTACTTGTAGAGCATTTCAGAGAACATCTCCAGGACAACACCAATCAACCCCACCTCCCCGTGGCTGAACGCTTTAACACCCCCCCCCCCCCCCACTCTGTCAATGACATGCAGGTCCGCGGCCTCCTCCATTGCCATTTCCTAAACACCCGACGCTTGCAGTAAGAATGCCTCATCTTCCACTTCAGGGACCACCCAACTCCACAGCATCAATGTGGATTTCACCAGTTTCCTCATTCCCTCCCCGCCATCTTATCCCACTTCCAAACTTCCAATTTGGCATCGCACTCATGACCTGTCATACCTGTCCACCTTCTTTCCCACCTATCCGCTTTACCCTCCTCTCCAACTTATCATCATTATCCCCAAATCCATCTTCATATTTCATTCTCAGCTCACCTCACCCTAACCCTACCCCTCTCTCATTTATCTCACCACCCCCTCAGCTCACAACCTCATTCCTGATTAATGGTTTTTGACTGAAACGTCAACCTTCCTACTTCTCAGAAGCTGCCTGACCCGCTGTACTGTTTCAGCACCACACTCTCGACTATATTAAGGTTCATAGTCGGTCTAAGCTGATAGGCTTAAGTGAGGTGATTTAGTGCATAGAGAGAGTGCCAAAGCTGCGCAGACTACCTAAGTAGGTTCTCCAATGCGTTGCTCCAAAGGCATGTGTTCTACATGTCTTTTGGTAGATTTTCTGAAGATGCTGATCAAGTTCAGCTTTAAAGTACAGTCAGATGAAGGTGGTAATGCTTATAACTTTGCTCAATATTTTTTGAGCTTCCATGAGCTGGTATGGGAAGTTAGGCAGAGAGCTTTGAATCTTTATGCTGTAACAACAATAGCCTGGTAAAACTGGAATCAATGATATAGGGGCAAACACCCTGCTGGTTAGAGTCATACCTCGCACAACAGAAGATGCTTGTGGTTGTGGAGGGTCTGTTATCTCAACTCCAGGACATCTCTGCAGGAGTCCCTCGGGGTAGTATCTTCGGCCTAACACTCTTCAGCTGCTTCATCAATGACCTTTCCTCTGTCATAAGGTGATGACTGCACAGTGTTCAGCACCACTTGTGACTCGTCAGATACTGAAACAGTCTGTGCTCAAATGCAACAAGATCTGTACAACATCCAGACTTGGACCGACAAGTGAAAATAACAATCATGCCACAGAAATGCCAGACAATGACCATCACCAATAAGAAACACTCTAACCACCGCCCCTTACCATTCAACGGTATTACCACCACTGAATCCCCCCACTGTAAACATCCTTGGGGTTACCATTGACCAGAAACTCAACTGGACTCACCACATAAACACAGTGGCTGCAAGGACAGGTCAGAGACTAGGAATAATGCGGTGAGTAACTCACCCCCTGGCACCCAAAATCTATCCACCATTTACAAGGTACAAGTCAGGAGTGTGATGGAATATTCCGCACTTGCCTGTTTGGGAGCAACCCCAAAAACACTCAAGAAGCTTGACACCATCCAGGTCAAAGCAACCCACTTGGCACCACATCTACAAACTTCAATCCCTCCATAAACGCTGCTTGGTAGTGGCAGTGTGTATTATCTACAAGAAGCACTGCAGAAATTCACAAAAGATCCTTCGACAACACCTTTCAGACACCTGACCATTACCACCTAGAAGGACAAGGGCAGCAGGTACTTGGGAACACCACCACCTGCAATTTCCCCTCCAAACCACTCACCACCCTGACTTAGAAATATACTTCATTTCCTTCACAGTTGTTGGGTCAAAATCCTGGAATTCCCTTCCCACAGGCATTGTTGGTCAACCCACAGCAAGTGGACTGCAGCAATTCAAAAAAGCAGCTCACTACCACCTTCTCAATGGCAAATAAGGATGTGCTATCAAACCTGGCCAGCCAGCGACGTCCAAGTCCCGCAAATGAATAATAATTAAAAATAGTCTTCGACATGAGATCCAATTATAGAAAGTAAGGAAGTTTTAAGTTCCTCTAAAATAATGATGTCTCTGAGACTGTCTATTGCAATCATATCTCATGGAGAAGACCTCAGTGTAGCTATGGCAAAAGAAACAGTGAGAATGGCTGATGATTATGAACTGAACCATAAAACTGTCTTTTGAAAAAATTAAATATATGAGACTCAAAGAAAGGGAAGTTTTTTTTTCCGAGATAGTGAATAGACAGTGGGGAATGCCCGAGGATTCCTCGTCTGTTCAAGAATGAAATTCCTGTGTGTGGTGGTGATCTTTGGAAACTGTTTTTTGTAATAAGTTGGGACAAGCGTGTTCAGAATATTTGAAGTTGTGAAGTAGACACATAGGACTCATAGGATTAAAAGCGAGTTGGAGAAGGGGGTCAGCAAAAGATAATGCCATAGACTAGATTGTAGCTCTGACAATAACAAAAGGACCAGAGATGAATTCTGTCCTTAGAAATGGGCTTTCTAAAGTTTATGAGAGGTAAACATGAATTTTCTCAGAAGTGATTTTGACTCCTTTTTCTTCAGGCAAGGTAGCTAAACTTAAAATCAAAGTAATTGTTACAGGAGTAATGCAATCACTTTTACTTGAGAAAGACTTGATTTTCCCTCTAGAGAGCTTGGTGGGATACAAATTATTATTAAATGGATGGGTAGAGATTACATTCTGGGTGTGCTATATGAAATACAACAAGTAATTGTTTTGTTATCAGGAGATGTATTTGTCGGAGTAGCAAAGATGTTAGCTTTTGAAGTAATTAATTTACTTCTGTGCAATGTTTGAAAGGACTCAAGGTGGTCACTTCAATTATACTTAAAACATACCCAAAGGCGGTACAAGAAACAGAGCAATTACAAGAACGGATTCTTATTATCTTTCTTTTATGTATGGTAATGAGTGTAATGATGGAACAAAATCTATCAATAAAACTTGAGGTGACACCACAAGCAAATGAAAGCATAGCTGAAAATTCCCTATGAGGTGAAGATAATTAGGATAAAATATTTGGTATAAGGTCCTGAATTACATCAGAAAAATCAGATCCTGAAATAAATAAATTAGCACATTCGGCTCAGACAGAGCTACATGCCAAAGGAGTTCCAGTGTGCTGTTTTCTTTAAAAAAGGAGTGCAGACGAGGAAGTATTGAAACCCACATCAACAAAACAATGACTAATCGTCGGATGTACATCAGGTAGTGGTACTGCACAGCTATCGTCAGGAAATATTTTGAGTAGCACCCATGATTTCCTTGGTAGGATATGTAGGAATTCGGAAGACTCACGCATCCATAAACAGCTTATCTGGCCAAAATTGCCATAAAATGTGGAGTTTTATAAAATATGTCATTGTTATCAAGCTGTAGATGTACCTCAAAACGTGATTAAACCAGCTCCCTGAATTCCTCTACCAAATTTCAAGGAATCATTCACTCTTGTGCTAGTGGAATCTGTGGGACTGTTACCTCAGACAAAAGCCAGAAATGAATGCATTGTTAGCATTATAGATATAATTACCAATTTCAGGAGGCTAACCACTTAAAATATTCAAAACTACCATCAGATTGGCAAAACTCTCAGATTTTCACGTGTTATTGCCTACCAATAGAAGTATGGTCTGATCGAGGATCAAACTTAATATATACATTTTTTCAACATATCATCAATAGTTTAAGGATGAAATAATTGAAATCTACTGTGGACCATTTGCACACCCAATGAGAGTTTATGAAGTGTCATCAAGCTCTCAAAACCATGACGACATTTATTGTAATAAGTGTCCAACAAATTGGGGCAAATTGTTAGATTTTCTCTTATTTGTCAGCAGAGATTCTCCAAAGAATCCATTGGAATCAGCTTATTCAAATTAGTTTATGGTCATGTATTAGAACACCATTAAAATGGATGCGTGATAAATTGATTAGGCAGAAATATGAACCTTCAATGTTAGAGTATATGTCCACATTTCTTAAAAAGGCTAATAGGAACATGTAAAACTGCACAGAACTGTCTAAAACATTCCCAACACAAGATGAAAAAGTGGACAGGTAAACACGTGAAGAGAAGTTTTAAAGCGGGAGATGAAGATTTGACACTTCAAACTTTGCAATGCTATCCATTAAAAGCAAAATTTATTGGTTACTATAAAGTGATTAAAATAGTTAGTCAGGTAATATATTTAATTTTATCTCTTGATTATAGAAAAAAGAATCAATTGTATCATGTGAACATGTTAAAAGTGTACTATCATAAAGAAGATAGTGAGAACTTGCAGGTGTGTCAAGTAGTAAGGATAGTAGAGGAGGATATGAACAAGAATGACTGCCAAAGAAAACGGGACCATTCCCAAAGTAAAATTCTGACTATTGTAAGTTTGGAGTTTTTAGTATTTTCATAACTAGAAAGAGGTCAACAGGGGGATATTGCGAGATTGATTAGAAAATGCAAAGAAGTTTGCAAAGATACCTTTGGATGTAACCACGTATGCCACAGATGTGAGTTTTTTTCACCCAAAGTACAAAGAACAGTGTAGCTAACCAACAGGTCCATCAGCCTTCCAGGATGGCACTGACACATGAGGGCTTTTGTAATGAATCGCATTTTGAATTTATGTGGTCCATATCATTCTATTTCCTGCCTATTCATATCTCTGTCAAGCTGCCTCTTAAATGCTGCTATTGTATCCACCTCCACCAGATCCCCTGGCAGTGCATTTAAGATACATACTATCCTTATGTATAAAAATGTTCCTCTTGTATCTTCTTTAAACTTATCCCCTCCTACCCTATACCAATGCTCCCTAGCAATTGACATTTCTATCCTGGGCAAAAATACTCTGAATATCAATTTTATCCCCGACTCCCAAAGTTTTATAAAACTAATGTACAGAAGGATCTTGTTGTTCAAGTCCACAGCTCCCTGAAAGTGTCCACACACATAGATAGGGTGGTAAAGAAGGCGAATGGCATGCTTGCTTTTATTGGTCAGGGAATTGAGTACAAGAATCAGGATGTCATGTTTCAACGTTATAAGATTTTGGTAAGGCCACACTTAGAGTATTGTGTTCAATTCTGGGTGCCACATTACAGGAAGCATGTGGAGATTGTGCAGAGTGTGCAGAAGAGATTTACGAGGATGCTGCCTGGATTAAAGGGTATGAGTTATAATGAGAGGCTAGAAAAACTCGGGTTGTTTTCTCTTGAGTGGCAGAGGCTGAAGAGAGATTTGAAAGATGTCTATAAATTATGAGATGCATAGATAGGGTTGACAGTCAGAACCTTCTTTCCCCAGAGTTAAAATGTCTCTTACTAGGAAACTTGCATTTAAGGTCAGAGGGAGAAAGTTCAAAGGAGATGAAGGGCAAGCCTGTTTACATAGAACACACTGCCTGGAATGGTAGTTGAGGTAGGTATGGCAAAGGCATTTAAGGGACGTTTAGATAAGTGTATGAATTTGCAAGGAATGAAGGGATATGGATCAAGCACAGGCAAAAGGGATTAGTTCCATTTGGCATTATGTTTGGCACAAGATCATGGGCCAAAGAGCCCCTCCCTGTACTGTACAATTCTATGTTCTGCCAGGTGTATCCTCTTCCTTCGATGTTCAGTTGAAAGCCAACCAAGTTTATCCAATGTCTCCTCATAGCTGATATCCTGCAAATCAGTCAACATCTTCGTAAACTGATTCTATGCTCTCTGTGAGACCTCCACATCCTTCTGTCGGACAGACCTGCACGCAATATTCCAAATGTAGCCTGACTAAAGTGTTATGCAGCTATAACAAGACTTGCTAATGCTTTATATCATAGCCTTGACAGATGAAGGCAAGCCTAACATATACCTTTTTGATCAGATTAACAATTTCTGTTGCCACATGCAGCGAACTGTGGCACTATACATCTTCATCACTCTGTACGTTGATGTTAGGAAGAGATCAGCATTTTATGTAACTGACTGAAAACACAACCCACTTCGGTTAACATCAAGAAACAGGCCAAAGTAACAACGAGAATTTAATACCTGTTGGATAATCAACTGTTTGAACCAAGTCAGAGTGATTGAATTTCTCCTGTAGTTTTATTCCTGAACCAGGTTGTGCATTGGATTATGTGTAACATACAATAAAGTCCATACAGTCACAAGGATATATTCATACTCATTCCTAGACAAGGGAATTGCATTGATAGAGTTGGCAGTGCATCATTCTTATTTGAAGTTGATTTGTTGAAAGGATATTGCAAAGTATCAAGGGCAATGAGAATTAAGGTAATTTCTGCATTTGCCACACCTGATAGACACCCAAGCCACATTTCAGTGATGCAAAAGAAAACACTGATTATGTGAATAGCTCTTCAATGATTCAGACTTTTTATCCAATATGGAAAAAGATGAGACTGCAGTTACCGCCTCTCCTAATCTATGCATTTCATTGATAACTTTAAAAATAAAACTACAAGATTGTTCAGATAAAACTAGATTTGCAGCATTTTAACATAAACTTTGTACAGATTCCCCGGAAAGAAAGTACTTTTCTTGCTACATTATCTTGAATGCGAAGTGTCATTAATTTAATAATGTGACAAAAACTTTAATAATGAATAAGAAAAGGTGGGACTGAATGGCAGTGAAATTTTCTCCCTTGTTTATCATAAGAGTTCGTAGTTGAGAGTGTGTGGTGCTGCAAAAGCATAGCAGTTCAGGCAGCATCCGAGGAGCAGGAGAATCGAAGATTTAGGCAAAGGCCCTTCTTCGTAAATGAGGCTGGGAACCGAGGCGATAGAGAGATAAAAAGGAGGTTGTGGGGCTAGGGGGAGGTTAGCTAAGAATGTAATAGGTAAATGGAGGTGGGGTAATTGTGATAGGTCGGAGAGAAGGGTGGAACAGATATGTGGGGTGGCAGGTAGGACAGGTCATGAGGACAGTGCTGAGCTGGAAGGTTGGAACTGGAGTATGGTGGGGGGAGGGAAAATGAGGAAACTGGTGAAGTCCACATTGATGCCCTGGGGTTGAAGTGTTCTGAGGCGGAAAATGCGGCATTCTTCCTCCAGGCGTCGGGTGGTGAGGGAATGGCAGCAGAGGAGGCCCAGGATCTGCATGTCCTCAGCTGAGTGGGGGGGGGGGGGGGGAATGGAAATGTTGGTCCACAGGGCGGTAGGGTTGATTGGTGCGGGTGTCCCTGAGATGTTCCCTAAAGCGGTCTGTGAGGAGGCGTCCAGAGTCCCCAGTGTAGAGGAGACCACATCAGGAGCAACTGATACAATAAATGACACTGGTAATGCTCAGGTGAAATCTTGATGGATGTGAAAGGCTCCTTTGGGGCCTTGGGTGGAGGTGCGGGAGGCGGTGTGGGTGCAGGTTTTGAAATTCCTGTGGTGGCAGGGCAGGGTGCCAGAACGGGAGGGTGAGTTGTTGGGGGACGTGGACCTGACCAGGTAGTCATGGAGGGAATAATCTTTACGGAAAGCAGAAAGGGGTGGGGAGGGAAATATATCTCTGGTGGTGGGGTCCGTTTGGAGGTGGCAGAAATGTTGGCGGATGATGCGGTTAATGCGAAGGTTGGTAGGGCCCCAGCTATGCCTATCTCTTTGTTGGCTACATAGAACAGTCCATCTTCCATAGTTACATCGGCACCACCTCCCACCTCTTCCTCTGCTACATTGATGACTGCATTGGCTCCACCTCGTGCTCCTGCGAGGAGTTTGAACAGTTCATCAACTTCACCAACACATTCGACCCCAACCTTAAATTCATCTGGACTATCTCTGACACCTCCCTCTCCTTCCTGGAACTCCATCTCCATTAATGACGATCGACCTGACACTGACTTTTTTTACAAACCCACCAACTCCCACAGCTACCTGGATTACACATCTTTCCACCCTATCTCCTGCAAAAATGCCGTCCCATATTCCCAATTCCTCTGCCTCTGCCGTATCTGCTCCCAGGAAGACCAGTTCCACCACAGAAGACACCAGATGACCTCCTTCGTTTGAGATCACAATTTCCCTTCCCCCTTGGTTGAAGAAGCCCACCAACACATCTCATCCACATTCCATACCTCCGCCCTCAAACCCCACCCCTCCAACCGTAACAAGGAAGAACTCCCTTGCTCCTCACTTTCCACCCTACCAACCTGACCCCACCACCAGAGATATATTTCCCTCCCCACCCCGTTTCGCTTTCCACAAAGACCATTCCCTCCGTCACTGATTGGTCAGGTCCACTCCCCCCAACAACTCAACCTCCCATCCTGGCACCCTGCCCTGCCACCACAGGAATTGCAAGGTCTGCACTCACACCTCCTTCCTCAGCTCCATCAAAGTTTCACCTGCACATCCACCAATGTCATTAATTGTATCCATTGCTCCCAATGCGATCTCCTCTACACTGGGGAGATTGGAAGCCTCCTCACAGAGTGCTTCAGGTAATGTCTCCGGGACATGCACACCAATCAACCCCACCGCCCTGCGGCCCAAACTTTCAACTCCCCCTCCCACTCTGCAAGTCCTAGACCTTCTCTTCTGCCAATCCCTCACCACCCGATGCCTGGAGGAAAAACGCCTCATCTTTCACCTCAGAACACTTCAACCCAAGGGTATCAATGTGGGCTTCACCAGTTTCCTGATTTCCCCTCCCTCCACTTTACCCCAGTTCCAACCTTCCAGCTCAGCACTGTCCTCATGACCTGTCCTACCTGCCAATCTCCCTTCCCACCTATCCATTCCACCCTCCCCTCTGACCTATCACCTCCATTCCCATCCCCATTCACCTATTGTACTCTTTTCAATCTTCCCCACCCTCCTCTCTGACCTATCACCTCCATCCCCACCCAATTCATTTGTTGTACTCTGTGCTACCTTCTCTCCAGCCTCACCGAACCCCCATTTATCTCTCCATCCTGGAGGCTCCCAGCCTCCATTCCTGATGAAGGGCTTTTGCCCGAAATGTCAATTTTCCTGCTCGTCGGATGCTGCCTGACCTGCTGTCCTTTTCCAGCACCACTCTGATCTCTACTCTGTTTTCCAGCATCTGCAGTCCTCACTTTTGCCCAGAGATGAGTGTCTTCCCAGGGTGAAGGATTCAATGACGAGAGGTCATGCTTTCAAGGTGAGAGGTGAAAAGTTTAAGGGGGATACAAGTGGCAAGTGCTTTACACAGAATTTGGTGGGTGTCTGGAACACGTTGCCAGTAGAGATAGTAGAGGCAGGCATGGCAGATTCATTTAAGCTGCGTCTGGACAGATACATGAACAGGTGGGGATCAGAGGGATATGGACGCTTTGGAATTGGGCATCAGGTTTAGAAAGTAGATTTGGTTCAGCTCAGGCTTGGCGGGGTGAAGGTCCTGTTACTGGGCTAAAAAATTTATTTGTTTTGTTCTAATCTGAAATGGTGCACAATTAAAAAGAAACGTTTATTAACCAATATTCGGTTGTTTTAGGGACATGTGCTTCTATATTAAGAAATGAAGCATGACATTAATAAATTAACTCACTCTTATGTAATTGCATCACCCATATGAGTCCCTGCGCTGGCTGATCTCCGATCATGACAAGCCTTAACAATAATACTCCCAACTTGCCACGCTCACCAAACTTTTATGTCTTGGGTGCTAACTGTGTGCGTTTTATGTCAGCCACCACCACATTTTAATAACAACTTCCTTCACCACTATTAAATAATCAATAAATGTCAAAACCTGAAGAACCTAGTCCCAGCAGATTTCCCTCTTGCATTACAAGCAAGAATGGTTGACAATTGCTCCGATTTCTGATCATTGTATTGGCATTACCATCTTGACTGAAATTATGCTGCATGAACAATTATATTTCCATGTCGCTGAAGTCATCCAGCTGATGGTATAGAGTTCACTGAATATTGCAGAAGTCACTGTCCATAATCTCTAAATTCTACTGTTGCCTCTTCTGCTGCTGTGTTTGTACCTATTTAGTATAAGTGCCTAATCAGTTTCTTTGTTATTGTCTTCAGAACTCATGTCTCAAGTACAAAGTCCTCAGATATTTTTAAAAAATGATATTTCAAGATTGATGGGCATTTTTAATATTCCAAATGCCAAAAAGTGCTTAATGTCTATTATTTATATTAAATCTAGTTCAAATAGCTGACCAACAGATTCGATTATGCTTTAATGAAATGGGTTTCCATCTTCGATGGAAGTAGAATACCCATATTCGAAATTACAGTGCAAATAATTTTGTTATAGACAAACAACAATTGATTCATGATGATTGATTGAAGTTTACCAAAAAATAATTGGATGGTGCGTGATATTTCACGTTTTCAATGTTAGTTTTTTTTAAACAATATCAATGAATTTTAATCCTCAAAGTTAAATGCATTGTATCAATGTAACTGAGCAGCACATTTTCACACACATTTAGAATTAGAAAATAAAACCAGTTTTGCTTGATATCCAACGGCCAGCAAATGGAATTGCAGCTAAAAAGGATGCAAGACAGAATGCTCTGAATCAGAATTATTTCTTTATTAAGTAAATTGGATTCACTAACACCAAAATGCACTTTTAAAACATTGACGAATCTAAGTGTCTCTGTCGAAGGCTTCTGCATAGACACTGATATCAAGTAACGTAGCAAGTTAACTGGACTCAATGGAGTAGATGGAGTAGATAGATTAAAAATTAAGTTTCAATGCACAAGTAAGAAAAATAAAGTCTTTGAAGCCGTTCAAAGTATGAATTTGCCTTCTTAATGGTCCACAATTGCTCGTCACTAGCATCTGCACATTGGTTCTGAAAAATATCAACATTCGTCTCCATCCCATGTTGTGTATAGAATATATATTTTGCTTATTATTCATATATCCATGACTCGGCCATTATGTTTATTCTATTGCATTTAGAAAAAAATGACGACTCAGTGCATTGTCCAGAAATAGATGACGGGGGAATGATCAGAATTGGGAGAGATTGAGCTGATGGTTGGGAGGTAATGGGGTGTGGGGTTGGTGGGGTATTCCGTTCAAATAAGGTAAATGCAGAATAGTATATCAGCAAGCTTAAAAAAAAGCAGTAGTCCTTCCAGAAAGTGTGTTACATATTCAATTAAAATTGTCTTTTCAGTAAACAAGGAATACCAGGTGCTATATACAGGTGACAGTCTTACGGTGCAAAACTCCAGATCATTATGAAATGGGTACGCTCATCTACAACTACGTGAAGAGACATTTTCTTTATTAATATCTATATATAGCCAAACATTATTGTGACGTACACTGCCGTCGTTCATTCGGGAAGCATGCAATTTGACTGTACAGAGCTTATTCATCTTGGAACATAATGTGATGCAAGTTTGAGTAATATTCTTCAATTAAGTTAGCCAGAGTAAGCAGACCAAATACATTTTTGTCAACTTTCTCATCACACTGACAAAACATTAATTCGAGTCACAATGTACCCATTCAGCGCACCTACAAGGCTCGAGAATGTATTTCTACGAGCCTTCTGGGATCAGGTTCCACTTCGCATTTATCCGAAGTATATAACCCCATCCCATATTGTCCTGAAGAGCATCTTTCAATGGAGGATTGCTCCAAATCCCGCGGTCTGCTGCTGTATGCCTGAAAACACAAATGAGAAAGCAAGTTTTAGATTTTTTTTCATCTGGACACTTAGAAGTAAAAACAAGGAATTACTGTGTGAACAACAAATTATTTCCGCATGTCGTGTGAGAAAAAAGTTTCCTTGCAAAACATCGCATGAAGTCATATTTAATTATGAGATGTATTTAAATTATTAGCAGCATACCGTTTGTATCTCTACTGAAGTAGTCTATTTGTTTTTTTTCCTATTGTTGGAAATCTGGTTCAGTTGTGACACACGTACAGTTTTCTGATTGGAATAGTAGCTATGTTAATGCTCCACCTATTTTGACTCACCTTTGTTATGGTTTTCAAAACATTTCTACGGCCATATAGAGTTATCAATGCCCACCTACATGCATACAAATTTGTCCTATGTATTTATTTAACGTGCACATTTGTATCTATACACTGCAATGTTAAATTCGCATAAGTAATGCACCGATGATATTTGATATTTGTATACATTAATGGAAAAGATTTCAGTAAAAAAGGATAAAGGGATGGATTATGACGGGGGAGTGGAATATGAGATTAACCTTGCAGGGAAAATACAAACTGAACATAAAAAAATTCTACTGGTGTGTAAAGAGAAAAGCATGAGTGAAGACAAATGTAGATAACTCGCATTCAGAAATTTGGGAGGTTGCGAAGAAAGAGATGACAGAACAATTAAGTATGAACTTTAGTTCTGTCTTGACAAAGCTTGGGTAGAAATTACTGTTGTGTCTACTGCAATCAATGGATATGGGGCTTTGGTAAGATTAGGGTTTTGAACTCAATTATTAGCCATTATCATAAGGAATAGCAGAGCAGACTTGAAGGATGGAGTGGCCCAATCTTACGTCTCTCTTCTATGTTTCTATGTATCAAGAATGACGGATAATATATGGTCTCGTTAGAGGTACGGGTTAAAAGACTTCAGTATTAGTAGGAAAACGGCGTTGGGGAAATTGATGTGAAGAAATGCCAATAGATTCCCAGGGCCTGAAAATCTACACCCCATAGCCCCCTGACGAAATGGCTTGGGATATATTGGATGCTTCGTTAGTCATTTTTTCAAACTTCTGTAAACCCTGGAACAGTGTCCATGGATATCTAATATAAACCGACTGGTTAAAAAAGGAGGTAGAGAAAGCAAGAAACAGGAAATTATGGACCAGTTGAAGGCTGACATTATTCGAGTTAAACATGCTGCAGCTCATTAGGAAATATTTAATGGCAGAGCATTTAGAAAACAGTCACACAATCGAACAGTGAGCACGGATTTATGAAAGGGAAATCATGCTCTATTATCCAGGGATGTAGAGGAAAGGTTAGCAAAGATGATTCTTAATAGGAGCGAGAATGACTGGGTAGTTGTCATGGGGTCTTTAACTTTCCAAATATAGACGGGGAATACTGCAGTTCGAGTACTTTAGATGGGTCAGTTTTTGTCCAATGTGTGCAGGAGGATTTCCTTATACAGTATGCAAATAAGCCAACAAGGGACGCGGCCACACTCGATTTGATGCTGGGTCATGAAACCTGCCAGATGTTAGATTTGGAAGTAGGTGAGCACTTTAGTGATAGTGACCACAATATGTTTACTTTAGTGATGGAATGCGATAGGTATAAACTGCAGGACGAGGATTATAGCTGGGGGAAAGGCAAATATGATGTGATTAGGCAAGATTTGGAATGCATAGGATGGGGAAGGAAATTTCAGGGAATGGGCACAATGTAAATGTGGAACTTAATCAAGGAACAGCGACTACGTGTCTTTGATAAGTAGGTACTTATCAGGCAGGGAGGTATTGGTCGAGCAGTTGAGCCATGGTTTACGAAAGAAGTTGAAGCTCTTGTCAAGAGGGAAAAGAAGACTTATGTTAAGATTAGACATGAAGGCTTAGTTAGGGTGTTTGAGAGTTACAGGTTAGCCAGGAAAGACGTGAAGAGAAATTAAAAGGAGCCAGGAAAGGACATGAGACGTTATTGGCAGGTAGGATCAAGGAAAATCTAAGGCTTTCTACAGGTATATCAGGAATAAAAGAATGACTAGAGTAAGATTAGGACCAATCAACCTAGCTATCTTACTCTGGGAATTTTCACTGTTCACGTACCAAAACAAATTGCAAAGTTATGGTCTGGGGCTGTCTGCTTAAGAATGTTCTGACCCAGTCCATGACAGATTGGGGTATCTTTGTGGGATTTTAAACAGCGAGAGAGGCTTAGTGAGGAAGAGAGTGAGGATGAGTAAGACCCTAATAGCCAGAAGCCTAGGGAGAAACTGTTTAAGTACGTTCAAGCATTATCACAATTTGATGAAAAGGTTGTGGAAGCCTTTTTCCTTCACATTTGAAAAAGTGTCTAAACAAATGCAGTGGCCAGTGGTAATGTGGATTTTGTTGATCCAAATGAAATAGGTAGGGATAGTGAAGTATTCACATCACTATCAGAGGAGGTATCTGGGGAATATGAAGAGATGAAAAAGCCATTTTAAGTGCATATAAGCCTTTACCAGAAGTCTATAAACAACGAATCAGCAATCTAAGGAGGGTACCTGGTCAAACCCATATTGAGTTTGAAAGGATCAAACAGAGTAATTTCGATAGATGGATACGAGCTTTAAAAATCGATCAAACCTATGATATTCTTAGAGAGGCAATTATTTTGGAGGAAGTCAAAAATTCACTGCCTGAAGTGATGTAAACTGATGTGGAAGAGCAGAGAGGTAAAACAGTAAGGTTAACAGCTGAAGTAGCTGATGATTATGAGCTGGTCCATAAAACTCGGTTTGGCTTCTAGAATCAATTTCAGTCCATGACGACTGGGGAAAAGAGAAATCCTTACATGGAAAGGGATTAGTAGATGTCAGTGAACATCTTAATTATAACTTACCACAGGTTAAAAAAAAACTTGATTGGGAAAAAGAAGTTAAAAAAGCTCCGGTGTGTTCATTGTAATAATGTGGGCCACATGAAATCAGTGTTGGTGGGCTAGGAGAAAGCCAGGTATAGGAAAACCAGTAAAATGTCGAAGTTTTGTTGGACAGTAACAAAAAGCACAAGGGAAGTTAGACAAATACCTCAGATTGTACAAGATGATCCGAGGTTGAATAAGGAGGAAGTGCCAGATCTGCTTAGAAAATATACATGCAACAGTAAAGATTATTCACCTAGGCCAGGAGTAGTAGATAAGGAGGTAACAATATTAAGGGACACGGGATTCTCTAAAACTGTAATGCTGAAGGATGAGGAGGTATGCACTCCTGAGAGATTATTGACAGAGAAGTTACTGGTAACAGGAATTTATGGTGAGACAAAATGTGCTTAGTTACGTAAAGTGAGGCTGAAGAGTTGAGGGAAGAGTGGAGAATTTGTGGTTGGAGTACTGTACAGCTCCAGGAATACAATTTGTCCTTGCAAATGATAGAGCTGATTCAGTGGTAGGACATAGAACATAAAACAATACAACACAGAACAGGCCCTTCATCCTTTGATGTTGCGCTGACCTGTGAATTAATCTGATGACAACCCCTACACTATCCCATCTTCATCCACGTGCTTATCTAAAGATTGTTTAAGTCTCTCTAATGTGGCTGCGTTAACTACATTAGCAGCCAGGGCATACCCTGCCCTTACCACTCTCTGAGTGAAGAACCTGCCTCTGACATCTGTCTTAAATCTGACACGCCTCAACTTGTCGCTACGCCCCCTCATACAAGCTGACGTCATCATCCCAAGAAAAAGACCTCCACTGTCTACCATATCTAATCCTCTGATCATCTTGCATGTCTCTATCAAATCCGCTCTTAGCCCGCTTCTTTCCAATGAGAATAGACCCAAGTCTCTCAGACTTTCCTCATAAGACCTTCCCTCCCAGACCGGGCAACATCCTGGTAAATCTCCTTTGCACCTTTTCCAATGCTTCCACAACCTTCCAGTAATGGGGTGACCAGTACTGTGCGCAATATTACAAGTGTGGTCGCACTAATATTACGGCTCCAGAACTCAATCCCTCTGCCAATAAAACCGAACACTCTGCATGCCTTCTTAACAGCACTATCAACTTGGGTAGAAATTTGCAGGGATCGGTGTACATAGATACCAAGATCCCTCTGCACATCCACACTACCAGGAATCTTTCGATTGACCTAGTATTCTGCCTTCATGTTATTCTTCCCAAAGTGTATCACCTCACATTTATCTGCATTGAACTCCATTTGCCACCTCTCAGCCCAATTGCGCAATTTATTCAAGTCACCCTGCAACCTCCAACATTCTTCCACACTGTCCACTACTCCACTGACTTTAGTGTCATCTGCAAACTTACTAATCCAACCACGTATGCCTGCGTCTGAGTCATTTATAAAAATGGCAAACAATAGTGGTCACAAAACAGATCCTTGTGGCACACCACTAGTAACCAGACACCAGGCTGAAAATTTCCCATCAGCCACCACTCACTGCCTTCTTACAGAAAATCAGTTTCTAATCCAAACTGCGATAGCACCCTCGATCTCATACCTTTGCATTTTCTCCAAAAACCTACCTTGTGGAACCTTATTAAAGGTTTTATTGAAGTCCATGAACACCACGTCAATTGTCCTACCCTCATCAAAATGTTTCATCACCTTCTCAAAAAACTCAATTAGGTTTGTGAGACATTACCTGCCCTTGACGAAACCATGTTGACTATCTGAAATCAAATTGTTGCTTGCTGGATGGTTATGAATGCTATATCTTATAATCCTTTACAAAACTTTTCCTACAACAGGCGTAAGGCTCACTAGTCTATAATTACCGGGGTCATCTCTACTGCCCTTTTTGAACCAGGACACAATATTTGCAGTACTAAACCCATAGACAATGACGACTCAAAGATCAAAACCAAAGGATCCAATAGCTCCTCCCTAGCTTTCCAGAGAATCCTGCGATAAAGCCCATCCAGCCCAGTGAACCTAACTACTTTCAGACGTTCTAGAATTGATAATATCTCTTCCTTATGAACCTTGATCCTTTCTAGTCCATTATCTCGCATCTCATTCTTCTCTTCTACAATATTCTCCTTTTCCCGAGTGAAAACTGATGGGAAATATTTATTTAGCACCTCTCTGATCTCCACAGGGTCTACACACAACTTCCCACTTCTGTCTTTGACTGACCCTATTCCTACGTTTCCTGATGAAGGGCCTTTGCCTGAAACATCGATTTTTTTCCTCCTCCTCTAATGTTGCCTGACCTGCTGTGCTTTTCCAGCATCACTCTAACCTTGGCCCTATTCCTATCCTAACCATCCTTTTATTCCTCACATACCGATAGAAAGGTTTAGGATTCCCCTTTATTCTACCTGCAAAAAAATGCTGAAGTCCTCTCTTTGCTCTTCTTAACTCTCTCTTTAAATCCTTCTGGTAGGTGTGCTGCCTCCTCTAGTTGAAAAACCTGTGGAGACGCAGGCAACTTAAGACCTGAAAAATGTTTATCCAGGAATTTTCCCTGTTTGTGTGATCACAAGGTCACAGAGGCATAAGTTGAAGCAGGTGGGATCAAAATGCACAAATAAGGAAGCAGATGTAGTGTTATCCGAAACACTCTTTGATCAGATAAATGGATAAGCAGAACAAAGAAGGAGCAAATAGATAAACATGCCAGTATTGTTAGCTCTGCTGAGCTGATTGAATTACAGCAGAAATATGAGGTTTTAAAACAGTTTTATCAAAAGGCATTTACTGAGAAAGAAAGTGAATATATTCCTGTGTTGCTCCTTAACAAATGATGTCTTAATAAGAAAATGGAGACAATGACACATTCATGCAGATGAAAATTGTGCAAAGATTCATCAACTTGTGCCAGTAGGGTAGAGAAAGGAGGTGCTGCTAGTGGCACATGGGCTACCACTTGACAGTCATTTGGGGTGAGGAAAACACAGGCTAAAATACAAAGACATTTTTGCTGATTTGGACTACACAAAGGTGTAGTTGAATTTCGCCAGACGTGTCATACATGTTAGCTAATTGGAAAACCACACGCAGTAATAAAACTTGCACTTTTAATACCTATTTCAGCATTTCAGGAACCTTTCTCAAGAGTCTTTATTGATTGCAAATGTCCACTACTTCAAACAAAAAGTGGGTATTTATTAGCAATAATGGATGTGTCGATTCAATTTCCAGAGGCAATCCCATTAGACAACATCCAGCAAAAAGGGTTGCAGAATAATTATTGATTTTTTTACTCAATACAGACTACGAGTAGAGATCTAGTCAGATCAAGGATCAACTTCACTTCCAAGCTATTCAAGGAGGTTATGGTTAACTTGGGAATAAAGCAATTCAAATCTACTGCATACCATCCAGAATCGCAGGGAGTGTGAGAGAGAGGACCTCAAACTCTGATGACCATGTTGAGGGCTTATGGTCTAGATTATCAAGATGATTGGGATGAAGGAGTTCCATTTGTACTTTTTGAAATCATAGATGTGCTAAATGAATCGACCAAATTCAGACCATTCGAATTAATTTCTGGTCATGAAGTAACAGGACCGTTAAAATTGATTAAGGAGAAATTAATAAGTCAAACTTCAGAGACCACCCATTTGGACTATGTATCACATTTGAGAGAACGACTGAATCGATTTTGAGAGTTGACTAGATATCACTTAAAAGTATCACAGCATACAATGAAAGAGGAAGTGGATAAGAAATCATTAATTCACAATTTTGAAACTGGGGATAAGGTATTTGTGCTACTTCCAGCAACAGGTGAGCCTCTTAAAGCCAGGTGAGATTCACCTGATCAAATCAAGAGGAAAGTGAGGACTCCAGACGGGAAGAAATCTCACACAGTGGATCATACGAATATGCTCAAAAGGTATTTTGATAGGGAAGGAAAGCAAGGGGAGAAGGTGTTCAAGATTACAGCACAGAAAGAAGAACTGAATTCAGAGGATTCTGAATTGGACATTCTTCAAATCAAATTGGACAATGAGGAAGTTGTCAAAAATTGGGATAAATTATTGAATTACATTCCATAAGAGCATCAAAATGACCTGCAAGAGCTATTGCTATCACATGGGGAGATATGTGGAAATAGACTGGGAAGGTGACTTTGGTTTTGGTAAATTCACGTTTAGCTAGGTTTACCACCAAGGCTGCCTTCCAAAGTCAATTGAACAAGTCCGGTAAATGCTGTAAATGTTCCTTCCATGAGTGACTAAAAATCACCAGGTCATTAATGCACACCACACAGTTAGGTAATCCGGCAATGAACTTATTAGTCAGTTTCTGAAATGTTGCTGAAGCTTTTTTCATACCAAACAACATGACTTTGAACTGATATAGTCCATTTGGTATTATCAAAGCTGAAATTGCCTTTGCTCGTTCTGACTGAGATACTTGCCAGTAGCCTCTGAGGAAATCCAACTTAGAAATGTAAGTTGTTTGTCCCACCTTTGCAACACAGTCCTCCAACCGTGGAATTGGATATGCATCGGTTTTTGTAACAGCATTGACTTTGTGATAGTACCATGACTATAGGTGAGCTCCAGTCACTGTAACTGCTTATTAAGACATAATTAGTTAAGTAATAATACGCAGGGAAGCATTCACTTTCTTTCTCAATAAATGCCTTTTGATATAAGGTGCTTTAACTCCACATCTTTCTGCTGAAATTCAATCAGCTTAGCAAAGCTAATGATTCTCGCATGTTTACCTATTTGCTCCTTCTCTGTTCCACTTATCTGATCAAAACATGTCTCGCATAACACTATGTCGACTTCCTTATCTGTGCCTTTTGATCTCTTTTTCTTCAAATTGTGCCTCTGTGATCTTGTTATCACACAATCAGGGAAAATTCTTGGATAAACATCCTTCAGGTCTTAAGTTGCCTATGTCTCCACTGGATTTTCAATTAGAGTAGGCAGCACGCCTACTGGTGAATCAGCTATATGATTTCCAAGGACATTGTATTCCTGAAGCTGAGAGTTTATCCAGTACACCCACCACAAACTCTCCACTCCTCTCTGGACTCTTTAGTCTCACCTTACATAACTGAGCACTTTTTGTCTCACCATGAATTCCTGTTACAAGTACCTTTTCTGGCAATAGTCCCTCAGGACAGCATATCTTCTCATCCTTTAACACTACATACTGAGAGGAGCCTCTGTCCCTTAATACTGCAATCTCATTAACCATTACTCCTGGCATATGTGAATAAATTTTACCCTTGCATGTATATTTTTTAAACAGATCTGGCACTTCCTCCTTAACGAATCTCTGATCATCTTGTAAAATCTGAAGCAGTTGTCTAACTTCCCTTGTGCTTTTTGTTACTAGTTCAACGAAACTTTCAGGCTTGTCTGGTTTTCATATATCTGGCTTTCCCCTCGCTCACCAGCACTGTGATTTCATCTGGCCCACTTTATTACAATGAAAACACAAGAGCTTTTTATCTTCTTTTTCCCCATCAAGGGTTTCTTTTTAACCCTGTGGCAAATTATCCTTGTGATCTTAACTGGCATCTACCTTTCCCTTTCCATGTGAGGATTTCTCTTTGCCCCAGTGTCTATCCCTCATGGACTGAAATCGATTCTGGGAGCCAAGCCAAGTTTTATGGACCAGCACATAATCATCAGTCACTTCAGCTGCTAGCCTTGCTGTTTTAACTCTCTGCTCTTCCACATGAGTTTGTATTACTTCAGGCAGTGATTTTTTCAATTCCTCTAAAATAATTACCTCTGTAAGAGTGTCATAGGTTTGCTCAATTTTAAAAGCTATTATCCGTCTATCAAAATTACTATATTTGATCCTTTCAAATTGATCAGGTTTGACCAGGGTCCTTCTTTAGATCCCTGAAACGATCTTTATAGTCTTCTGGTAACAGCTGATATGCACTTAAACTGTTTTTTTTTCACCTTCTCATACATCTAGATACCTCCTCTGATAGTCGTGCGAGCACGTTACCAGCCCTACTACAAGTTACGTTTAGATCAACAACACTGCATTTGTTTAGCCATATTTTGAACTGAGATGAAAAACGCTTTGACATCCTTTTCAGCAAATTTAGGCAACACTTGAACATACTTAAACAGTTTCTCACTAGGTTTTTGACTACGAGGGGCTTGCTCATCTTCACTCTTTTCCTCACTAAGCCTACCCTCAGTCTTTATCTCCAGCCTTTTAAGTTGATTTTCCTTTTGAAGGATCAGTTTTTGGAGTTCAAAAGCTCTCTCTTTTTCTTTCTTTGCTCTCTCTTATTCCATCTCTTCTGCTTTTAATCGTAACTCAAACTGTTTCATTTCTGCTCCTTTCCTCATCTCTTGCCTCTAATTCAAGCTGTTTCATTTGCAATTGAATTCTTGCCATCTCTATCGATTCTGATGTTTCTCCAGTAAGTTTAAATGCTGAGCTATTGCTTCAATTTTCTCTCATTTCCTCACAAAAGCAGGCAGTTCCAATTCCAGATTTTCTGCTCATTAGTGCAACGTGGTCTTATTCACGTTTTGCAAAACTTCCAAAATCATCGCATCCACATCCAGAAAACTTCTGGCGACTGAAAGAGCCATTCTTATCCCAAGCTTTGTCTACCCAACGAAACAAACACCTGAAATAAAGACACTAGCACCGACCACTTACTGTTTAAAATCCTGCAAAGAATCCCCAGTTTGTTATGGACCAGGCCAAACCACTCAAAACATTCTTAAGAGGCAACTCAGGCCATAACTTTGCAATTTGTTTCAGTAAGTGGACAGTGAAACTTACTCAGTGTAAGCTAGCTCAGTTGGCTACTAGATTTTAAAACAGACACAAATCTATTCACATTACACAATGAATCACAAAAAAAACAGAATAAAGAACTCTGAAAGAACTCAGTCTGTCCAAACTAGACTTAATTATGCTGTTCGGAAAATACACAACAGTTCCAATAAGCAAGCTCCCTTTAAAAACCAGTATAAATGGAATACATGCTTACAGGTTGAAGTTGAAGGGCAGAAAGAGAGAGAGAGTTTCCACACAGCCCACTGTTGCACTCCTCACCAGTTCAAGACTGAACTAAACTGCTCAGCTAGAGCTGACCACTCCCTTTTCATTATACAGGTCATTTCTAAAACATTACCACTTTGGCCTGAAGTCTCATCCTTTTACTTATAAACAAAATGCCTCTCAAAGTCCATTCCATCTCTGTTGCAAACCAGACTGACCTGGAGCCCAGCCTGGTTTATTAGCCCTCTGAAAAAAAAAATCAAGAACACAGTATCCTTCAGCCAAGGAACAGCTTTTAGTAAAAAAAAAGACCAGCTTTGTGATAATGGACCCTCGTTCAATTACACCCTTGGGTGACTGTTTGTATGAGGTTTGCATATTCGCCCTGTGTCTGCGTGGGTTTCCTCTGGGTGCTCTAGTTTCCTGCACCTTCCTCCACCTTCTGTATTAGAGCAATCCACAGGCTTTCAGTGAGTTATATTTTCCTCATCTCAGTCTTAATTTAGACCCCCCAGCCAGGGAAAACATTCTTGCCGCACCTCGTTTGTGCAGCTTTGTTTGAATGTCTCACGTTTTAATCAGATCACCTCTCATTCTTCTAAGAGTACAGGCTAAGTCAGATTAGTCTGCTTCATAGGATGATCCTGCCATACCTGGAATCCGTCTAATGAATCCACACTGCATTCCCATTATTTTAAATATGTAATTCCTTAGGTTGAAGATATCCCGACTTCACATCCACTTTCAATGAAGGTCAGTATACTGTTGGTCTCCTGAATTGTTTTCTGCAATGAATTGTCCCATACGAAGGGCAGTCTTGTCAAAGTTGGCAGCACACTGCACACAACACTGGGAATGTGGAACATTGACTCTGGATGCCAGGAGGTGTCACGGATTCTATTTAAATATCAGCAATGGAATCTCTTTCTGATTACTATCGACTACCTTCTGCAGACAAATGAGAACTTGAAACAAACAGAACACAAATTGGATGAAACAGAACGGTGTCAGTGTCAAAATGTACTCGGTGGAAGACTTCAGAGACCTTCAGAAGAGTGAAGGTTGGTTACATCATGACTAACCTATCTTATCAAGTGCAGAATGAGATAATGACAGGACTACATCTGGGGGAGTTTTTAATGAAACAAACAGAAGGGAAAGACGCACTTGACCTCTTCTTCACTAATTTCCTTGTTGAAGATGCATCTGTGCACCACAGCATTGACATATCTTGTGCAGGCAAACTCCTTCCCAATATGGGTGTTAAGTGAATATATGCAACAATTTTATCGATTCAAAACTGGACATCCATTAGGTGGTGTGGACTGTTAGTTGCTGCAAATGTTTATTCAACCACAATTTTGAATCTCGTGATTTGGCATATTCTCAATATAGTGAACAGCACAGGAAAGAAAGCATGCCAGAAACGTCGTTAAATCTAAAGTATCAATCTTGTGGAACTATAACCCAGGGATATTTGCGAATGAAGAATATGCAGCATATAGTCAATAGAACTAAGTGCTTCCATAAAGAATCAATCAAATCATTGTCTTGCAGTTCTGCCACATCCCGTTTACAGTGATGGTGAAATGTTAAACACTTAACAAGTGAAGGAGGCTTTTAAAATATAACAAATGCTCAGTTATTGGAGAAACTAGTGAAAAAGACAATCTTGACTATTCTGGAACCATCTAGATGGGCCATCAGTCACAACGTCCTTCTTGTGTACTCATTATCACAGATGTCAGTCTTCAGCTATTTGATACACTACACTGTAACAAGAAATAACTGAAAGCATGGTACACTGCCAATCTGTGGTTCCTGATAAAGTTACAGCTTTTGTAGTATGAGCTAAGTTTGTCCATCACAGTTACAACTTGGGCATTTAGAAAATTGCCCATTTTGTTTTGTCCATTCATGAGCGACATTTCAAAACACAACAGTTACTACCCCCTCACCTTACTCTTAATAATTAGTAAAACGATTGAAGAAGGCTCTAATATGCGATTGAGCAACACTTATTCCGTTATCAGTTGCTTACTGACACACAGCTTGGTTCCAGGAGAGACACTTAGCTCTTCAATGCACTACAGGTTGGTCCAAACATATTCATAATTCTAAAGGTGACGTGCAAGTGAATGTCATTGACATCATGGCAGAATTTGTCAAAACTGGCATCACAGAACCCTGGGAAAACGCAAATCAATAGGATTTGGGGGTAAACATTCCATCGATTAGAATCAAAATTAATGCTGAGTAAAGTAGTCTAACTTTTCGAGTTTACTCATCTTGGCCCAAGGACATCCAAGTAGGAGTTCCTTTGGTACTGTTCTAGACCTAAGTATTTTAAAATGATTCACCACCAATTACCCCAACATCTCAAATTTGGAAGTGACGACGCTCATTGTCTCATGAGTATGCGATAACGTGTACCCATACAAATGTAAATAAATGACAATTTTGATTTAATACACGTGGTTTTATTATTATTAATTTCTATGTTTGGATTTTTGAATTTTGAATTAATGACTAGTGGATTTTCCTGTGTATCTAACGGTGTTAATGATTGTCTTATCATTATTTTTAGAACCATAGTGACTTGTTTACAATATTTTTGAGAGCTATGCTTCCCAGAATTAATGAGTTTCTGCTGAGACAGGAGAGATTCAGAGCGTGCAAGGTACACACCATCCTGCCTAAGCCTTCTGGTGAAACTTTCTAGTTACTTTTTAAGGTTATGGGCAACACACAAAGCTGAAAAGGTCTTTGTTTCACTTTGGATCAGTTGTGCTGATCTTGGCTGAAGACAGATATGCAAAGCAATGCTTCCGAGAAAGAAAAAGATATGGAAATACTGATTAGCTTAGACCAAGAAATTTAGTACTGGTTCGAGGCCACAGGCATTTGGATAAAACCCTGAAAATATTATTTGAGGCGGAGAATGTTTAAACTTGGATATATGAATGAGAAAGAGGATGCGGTTTTCAGATTTACCAGAGAAGTAGCTGATTTTGTGTTAGTTATGAAAAGCTGGGTTTATTCTATTTTATCTGCATTTAATTTGCTTAATAATCTTTGTTTTTAATGTTCAAGGCAAACTTACATGCTTGTTTTTCAGTGAGACACCACATTGTTAATATGAAAGGACTGAACATGATATCATCTAGCAAACCATTATTCTATCTAGGTTGGGACTTGTCCAGGAATAATATCATTTTGTTTCCTAGCACAATCTCCCATTGGGGATAAACCTAGCATCTCACATTTACTTTCGTTGGCATTACAATTGCAAAATTATCACTATAGGCTAAACTATACGAATCATTTATATATGATAGCTACAGGAATAGGTCAGAGGATTGGACGTCTCTAACAAGTAACTTACTTCCTGATTACCCAATGTCTTTGACAGCCATGTCAAATTGTGATGAAATACTTTCAAGTTGCTTGGATTTATGTAGCTGCAGCAACAGTTAAGAAACTCGTCACCATACAGGATAAACAGCCTACTGGATTAGTATCGTATTTAACATTTATTAATTCCACTACTGCAATGTACATTTCGTCAAAAGTATGTATTTCAGCAATTCATCAAGACTCGTTTGATAGCAACTTCCAAACTTGCGAGCTTTACATCCCAGAAAGACAATAGCAGCAGATGCATGAAAACATATCGAAGAACTGGGATCAGGAGCAGGCAATGTCGCCCCACGAGCCTGCTCCACTATTTAATGCAATCAGGAGAAGGTGGAACCTGTACAAGCCTGAAGGATTGCACCTGGTCAGAGCTGGGATAAATATTCTTGTGGGTTTTGTTTGCTCGTTCCTTTGGTGAGGTTTTAACCTAGTACGGCAAGGGAATGCGAAGCAACTTGTAGGCTTCGTTAGTTCAGATTCATATCAGGAAATGGGAGGTACCACATTAGTTCGTGATGTAATTAGTGACTTGGAAAAGCAAAAGAAGTGAAAAATACAAAGAAAAGAAAATTGACGGAGTTGAGCTGTTTATACTTCAATGAAAGGAGTACTGCAAACAACGCAGACGAATTAAGGGCACAGATAAACATATGGCAGTACGATGTAACCCCAGAACGGAAACCTGATTAAAGTGTAGAGAAAATTGATAGTTCAATATCGCTGGATATAGAGTTTTGCTGTAGGATAAAGTGGGTGACAAAAAGATGTGAGTAGCAGTATTGGTTATAGAACCAATTACATTTGTGAGAAGGGATGATATACTAAACGGGCAAGGGGCAATCACACAACTAGGAATATATTACACATGCTTAAATAGAGAGAGAACAATAGAAGAACACATGCACACAGGTTTCCGCCAGTAGGAACAAGAGGACAATAATACTAGGACAGTAACTATTCCAATATCAACTGGGTTTCAAGCAATATAGGAGACACTGATGTTGGAAAATCCATATACTGTGCCCAGGATGTTTTAATAAAATATATTTGAGAAGCCCACCAGCTTCTAGTTTTAGTTCTAGGAAATGAAGATGAGCAATCGGATGAAGTGACAGTGGGCGACCATAACTGGGACAGTGACCACAACTCAGATTTAGTATTATATGGAAACGGAAAGAAATAAATCAGAAGGAGAAGTTTTAAATATCGGGAAAATAAATTTTACAAAACTGAGAAATGGATTGAGAGGTAGACTGAAGAGGACTGCACTCGTCTAAATCCCAGAGAGTATAGTCCTAAACTGCTACATCTCCCTTCAAAAGACAACCAATCGACTGAATGTCCTCTGAACTCTATCCAATGCAACTACATCTCTACTCAAGTAAAGGGGCCAAATTTGCACGTAATACTCCAGGTTTGTTCTCACTAAGCCATCATACTGTTGGATCAACTCTTCCCGCCTTTTATACTCTAGTCCTTTAGAAATAAATGCCAAAATTCCATTGGCCTTCCTTATTTCCTTCAGCCCTTGCTCACTAATTTGCTCAAATGATTGGACCAAGACAATCAGGTCTTTCTGCACTGAAGCACTCTGAAGTTCATTTCAATTTAGACAACATGTTGCCCATTTTTTCCTAGTTTGCCCTCAAACTTACACAATAATGATCAGGAAATACTCTGAAATTCTTTGACAGATGTTGAAATTCTGAAGAAGGGTCAGCAGACTGGAAATGTTAACTTTGATTTCCGTCCACCAGATGCTGCCAGACTTTTTGTAGTTTTACAGCAAATTCTGTTTTTGTTACATGATGCATAATTTTTTCCCCAATTGGAAATATGTTTACACTGTTTGCTTCAATAGTGTATTTATGTAGAAGAACAATATGCAGTCAGTATTGAAAATCTGAAAGCAACACAATCCTTATATGCTCCACAGTTTGGCAGCATACATGATTAGAAAAAGACAGACAAAATAACCAGAAGCGCTTTAAAGAAACAAAGCTATAAATGTCTTGATATGGTCTAATTTGCGCTGCCCGATGGAATGTTGGAAATGGGTTCAGTTCAAGAAATTTCAAGAAAGGCATTCTATTACTGTCAAGGCTTATCTTAACAAAACAATTTCGTGTTTTTCGAAGTCATTGTCAATACTGATATGCTTAAATTAATTATTAGTTTGAATGCCATAATGTATTCTGAAACGTTTGTAAGTATGGCTCACCTCGGTGGACTCCACACTTCCCTTCATTTCAGAATTCAATATTTTTCCACTTCCTTGTGACATACACTGCCCAGTCTTGATGCTAATTATCGGTGAATCAGGACAATGCAATTGTAGAAACATAGTGTCATTCATAGCCTGATCTGTACCTAATTCGCAAAGAACAATTTGAGGGAGTGTATCGCTTTCATGAACCCTTGCAATATTCGGTGCAGGATGAATATTCTCACCCTGTTTATGAATTTCATGTCGCGGGTCTTTCTGCATTAACATGGACCAAGAACACCTGCAGTCATTCATTGAATCTCTGCCTTTGTGAATCTTCATTGCAAGGGTTATGATAGTCATCAGAAAAATCTAGGAAATGGCAGCAAAATATATAATCAAACAGCGTCTTAAATTGGACATCCAAGGTTTTGAATTCGACAACAGACCAATAGTAGACGTATTTTCTGTATTATCTTCCAGCACAGTTAACTTGATGCTGACGTTTGATGAAAAGACGTGATTTTCCATTGTCGCTGACGGCAATTACGAGTTTCTGCTTGGTCAAATCCTTAAAACCAAAACGCCGATAGTACAGATTTCTCCTGTATCAGTGGAGATAGTAAACAGATTTCCTTCTGATGTCTGTAATAACTGACAGAAAAGATGCGCATTCTGTCCAGAGTCGGCGTCTCTGGCTGTGACTTTAGCAACTAAGTAACCCGGAACCGCGCTCTGCTTCAGAGCGTCTAATTGCCACAGACGATAGGTTCACAGAAACATTATCATTCTGTGCGGAGCGGTTCCTGCATCCTTTACTTGCATGGAAAGCTGCAAACGTTTCAAGTTTTCGTAATCAAATGAACGGTGAGCAAAGATCACACCGGAGGCCGAATTGATTGAGGCGAAAGCAGGCGCAGGCAAGCGGTCTACCAGGACATCCAAAGTGGAAAATGACAGATTGGCATTCTCACTAACGTCTGGTTCAAATCTTAACACGGAACCTATAGACGCAAGGATCCGGTTATTCTCAGTTACATTAACAGTAACCGAAGCCTTATTAAAATGGGGTGGGTTATCATTTATATCTGAGACTTGAATACTGATAACTTTATGATTTGTTACCGGAGGGTACCTCTATCACTGCAGGTGATTGTGATGTACTCAGATACCGTTTCGCGATCTAAGAGACTAGAAAGTACCACAGTGTAGTAATTATTGAGCGGTTTATTAAGTTTAAAGGGACTATTTCTCGAGATAGAGCAGTAAACACCCTCCCTCCTTTAGAATCCCGATGTGTTACCTTTAAAAGTGCTACCTACTCTGAGATTGGACTGGAATCAGAAGTAATTGTTATTTCTGGAACGTTGTCGTTAAGATCCATAACCTTTATTAGGACAGTACAATACGCTGGCATAGCGTGTGGAAGTCTGTCGTAGCCTGTGCTGAAAAGGTATAATCCTTTGTCTCTTCAAAGTCCACAATGCTATTGACCCTGATTTCTCCGTTGTGAGGGTTTATCCGAAAATGTTTCACAATCTGTCAGATCAAGATACTCCACAACCACCTGATGAAGGAACAGCGCTCCGAAAGCTAAAGTGCTTCCAATTAAACCTGTAGGACTATAACCTGGTGTTGTGTGATTTTTAACTCTGAAAGAATAGATTATCTCGCGGTTCAGACCTTCATCAATATCGTTGGCATTTACTTCCGCTGTGAGAGAACTTTCAGTTACATTTTCTGTGGTAGTTATCTCATACACTGCCTGCTCGAAGACCAGAGCATGATCGTTCACATCAGACGATGTAATTATAATTCGCGCTGTTCCGATTTTTTCAAGCGTTCCTCCGTCAGTCGCAGTTAGTGTTTGATGACGGGCAGTCTGTTGTTGTCGATCGAGGGTTTTTTGAATTACTCTCTCTGGGATGACATAATGGTTCTTATGTGGTTTTAGTTATAAAGCTAAGCATTCATTTTCGCTTCGCCGGTAGGTTTGCACGCCGTTGGTCAGAGCATCCGGATCAGGTGCACTGTGAAGTTGGAAACGCGATCCCACTAACGCATTTTCGGATACTGCCAAAACAAGCCGCTTTCTGGAAGACGGGTGGATTGTCATTTATGTCTTGAAACTCAGCTTCCACGCCATACAACTTTAGGGGATTTTCCATTACAGCTTTCATCATCAGCAGACAGGTGAGCCTTTCTTCACAAATTTGTTCCCTGTCCACTCTCTCTGTTATGAACAAGATCCCAGTACTTAAATTAACGTCCAGGTATTACTTTTGATAAGCGGATATAATGCGAAATTAGCGCAATGAAAGTTGGCGCACATCCAAGCCCAGGTCATCAGCATTGTTTCCAACAATGGCACGAAACTCTAATTCTTCAGGAATTGAGTATCGAATATTTTGGAAGACTAAATTCAAGGTATATGCGAGTATTAAAACAAGGATGTGCCGCTGTGACAAATGGCAGCTTGAAATGTAGATCATTTATGGATTAATGCACGCCAATCTCGCTGCCAGATTTTCCCAATAATTGCATGACATGTTCGTGTTTGGAATATATTTCCTCATTTGACTGCTTTTCCGGAAGAAGAAAGATTTTGTTTTGTGTTTGCGGTAGAAATAGATTTTTTTGACAAAATCAAAAAGAGCAATTGGACTAGTAGTTTTCAATATTGCAGAGCGACTTCGAGAGATGAATTCAGACCGGAGATTGTGGAGTTCTTTTCGCTTCTTCTCTCCTGCGCAGTGTGCGATCCAGGGTGATGGTGTGGGGGTTGGGACGGCGGGGATCAGAGAAATGGATCTCCAGCCACTTTTCTTCACCTCATTGGTGGACAGCGATACGGAGAGACTTGTCCAATTATAACAGCAAGCCCTCTTAAAGCAATGGTCCCTCTATTGTACGCTAAAAGAAATAAATGCATTTATCATTGTGCAACTTTGGTTGCAAACGCTATATTGTTTTCCCGCTTTTTGTAAAACCGGCCTATGTTGCTTGCAGCTCTTGTCACTTACATGTATCCTTGGAGGGGTAATCGTGTTTAGATCGTTTCTTGAACTTCCCAGGACTGATACACACTCTGAATCCTGAAGTATCAGAAGTATATAAGTTTAAGGTATTAACAAGTTTCCCAGAAGCTCTTGTGGCACAACAATAGTATATCTCTGTCTGCATTATGAATTGTGGGATTGAGCTCCGTGTCAGTCAAATAAAGTATTGTCACACGATAACCAAACAGGTTGACCTTTGTCAATTGTAACTCCTTGAATCTGTTCGAAAGCAGGTTGCAATCAAAACGGTGTGGTCTTTTTGGCCAGCGCTACCGTGAAGATGGCAATTGCAAACCAGCACTCTACTTTGCTTAACCCTCGAGAAAATGCAAAACAAATGGGAGAAAAGAAGTATTGACACGGGTGATTTATAAAATGGTAAGGTGTATGACTGAAAAAAAAATAAGAAGTGCTAAAAAACCTCAAGATGTCTGGCAGCTTCTGGACAGAAGGAAAAAAAAACATTCATGGTTCGAATTCAGTTTGACTCTTCTGCGAACAAATATGAGTTATACTGTGGTTAACCATTAACTATGTTTCCTTGTTCACAGATTATGTCAGTCCGGGTGTGTTACTCTAACAGAGTTTGCATTTATTTCCGGATTTCTAGCATTAGCAATATTTTGCTTTTATTTAAGATGTGACATTTGCTGCTCAGCAATTGTGTCAACCTCTGTGCATCAATTTCAGATTTTCAATCAAACTAGCTCTGCAACCATTCAATATTTGGTAATTCTCTTTGGTTAAATAACCTTACATAAGTTTCATTAATTTTACGTGCAATTTTACTGAAATGGTTTGGAATATAGACTGAAATGTAAAACATTTCATAACTTCATGCATAAAACAGATCGCCATTTTAAAATAACTCCATTGTTTTTAAACAATGGACAACGTCTTTCAAATTATATTCCAGTTTAATCTAATTCTGTTTAGTAAAAGTTTTGTCTAAATTGCATGCAAATGCATTAACATTCTAATGTTTGGAGACAAGTTCGTTTTTTTTATATCAAGCTATATCACTGTGTAGTACCAAAAATCCCGTGAAACTGCTCTACCCTCGACAAAGTCCATGCTACCTGAGACATTACACTTGGGCATTGAAGCTTCTATAGATCACAGGAGGCCAGTAGGCAACATATGAAGACTTGCGAGGTTATGCACGAGTTCCCAAAGATTATCTCACACATAAATTGGCATTTTACTAAAAGCTGGTGAGGGCGATGATCAATCTACAAAATGAAGTCAGAGGCAGACTTATGGCACTGTAAGTGGGTGAATATCACAGATGGGAGGGGGAATGGTGGAAGAAATCCTCATAGGCAATCCGATTGTTTGGAAAAGATAGATGTTTCTATCGTTATCATTGCAGGATGTCATACTGCCTCCTTCTTGCCAGAGTCAAAAATTCAAGAGAAGTCACAGATTATTATTTTTGAAATTGGTGAAGATATAGAAGTAGTGGTATGTGTTAACTCCGATGATGTTGGAGAAATGGATGGAATGGATGAAGTAAAATTTGGAGATATCCTAAGAGACTGAAAAGCAGCATCTCTACTGCAGGATTGCTCGTGTGCCCCAGGCTGGTGAGCAAAGGAATAGGAAGTTCGAGAAAATGAGAAGGTGATTGAAAAAGAAATTGTGCAGGAGAGAGGACTTTGGATTTCTGGAGTATTGTTACCAGTTCTGAGGCAAGTGGCATCTGTGTAAAGTTGGAAATTGCACCTTAGTATGAGTGGTACAAATATCCTCGTAGTTAGATTTACTGAACCTTCTGGGAAGATTGAAAATAACATAAATAACATAAAAGAACTAAATCAGGTAGAACAAAGCAAACCTTGCAATAGGAAATTGAACATCTGTAAATTGAAGGAGAGAGTAGCATAAACAAATGCCAGAATCAGCCAGGGTCAAATTATTGAACTTTTCCTAAAAAAAAGATAACTTTTAAAGCTCTCCCTCTCGTGCATGCAGCATTCACTACAGGAAAGGAGATTTGATAGCAGAAGGAAAAATGTATGTTTTTTTTCGCCATTATGGTGACTTGTTGCAAGTTGATCAAGTCTGGAAACTCAGTATTAATGGATATTCAACATTCAGGAAGTCAGGTAAAAAGCGAAAAACGGTGGAGATTTCTATTGAGAATGTATGGGATAATATTAATTGAGAGAGAAGATCCTCAACGAGAAGAATGTGATATTCTGACGAAGAGTCAATATGGACTGGAAACGTAAATTCTATTTCTCACTCCACAGATACTGTCAGACCTGCTGAGTTCATCCAGAATTCTCTGAGACTGTTTCAAATTTCCACTATCCACAGTGGTTTGTTTCTATTATGTGGTGATGTGGAACTTGCTTGCATTACAGCAATGAAATTGAAGGCATAAAAGATGAATAAGGGTGGTTTGGACGCCACTGCACAATAATGGAATTAGGATTTAAAACGTTGCTTGCTATATGGGCATGCAATTATCATGGGAGCATTCAATCTGAACACAGATTGTGTTCATCCATTGAGTACCATTGGAGGAAGATTTCCTGAACTCTGCTCAGGGTAGTTTGTTGCTAAAGTTTAGTAAGGACCAAAACAGGGTTTCGGCCATTTCAGTTCAAATGTAATGCAAGAGAAATCACAAATTAATAGTCTGTTTTAGTGAAAAATTTCGTAAATAGTGACCAAATTATGGCTGCAATTCCCATTATTTTTGGAGAAAATGCAGCTTGATCTGAAAATAGGGTCTGAAATGCAAAGAAGTGCAATTATGAAGGACGATTATAAGGATGAATTGTGTTGTGGTGGATTAGAAAAGTATATTAAAAGATTTAACATTTCCCAGGCAATGATTATTATAAAAATTATTAAAGTTACTTTTGACTCATGAATTCCCTTCGGATAACTGCCAGAGCCGTGCATACAAAACGATGCTGAACATCGTATTTTGACAAAGGAGGTTATTATAAAGTGGCAAGTAAGTTGTAGGCCCGAGGATTGGGAGAAATTTTGAATTCGGGAGAGAAGGATGAAAGACTTGATGATGAAAATGACAATAGAATGTATTTTTTGAAACGAAAGAAACACGAGAAAGGATTTTAATACCTTCTGCAGGAATGTTAAATGGAAAATTTAAGCCAAGACAGATGTGGGTCTATCATAGAGAAAGACTGGAAAATCCATGTTAGAAAAAATAATGGCAATGATGCTATCTCGGTATGTTTTTTTCTCTTTTCAGAGAGAAAAAACACAAAATGTCTCTCAATTCATTAATAACCATTTTTTTAGTAAGATAAGAAAACAGAAATAAATTGTTATATTGAAAAATTATATTGGAGTAAGGAACCAGATAAAAGTTGGCAAATCCCCAAGATCTGATAATTATTGGCCTAGATTATTAAAACAGGGGGTTATCGATACACTTGATGCATGAGAGGTTATCCTTATATTAATTCTGCAACTGTGCTTGCAAATTGAAGGGTTGCAAGTATAACTCCCCTGTGTCAGAAAGACGGGGAAGACAATAAAAACCAACAACAGACTTGCTAGCTATAGGAGGGAATAGACTAGAATTAATTAGAAAGCAGATGGTCTTTGAGTATTTATTAAATAATTGTCTGATTGGAAAACGTCAGCATGGATTTATGAAAGGGAAATATGTTTGTCAATTTGAAAGATTTAATGAGAATGTTGGCAGCAATTTGAAACAGTGATTGTAATGTTATGCATTATCAGAATTTATTTGGTAAGGTGTCACATAACAGCGTGATTAAACAAAACTGATGTGTATTGAACTGGAGAAATACACTAGCATGGATTGGAGCATGGTAACAGCTCAGTAGTGAGGATGATTACTGATGATTCCATAAAGTTCACGACCATTCATGACTCCTCAGATACTTAAGCAGTCCATAATCATTGCAACAAGATTTGGATTGTATAGAGGCTTGAAAAGCAGCAACACAAACGCCAGGCAATGACCATCTCCAATAGCAAACAATGTAACCACCATCCTTTGATATTCAGTTGTGTTTCCATCACTGAATCAACCACTATCAACATCTCGAGGGTTACCATTGACTGGAAATTATGTTTTCTACCTTCTCTCTGACACAGATGGGTTACATTTGCACTGTTTGCTGTTCAAAAGACCATTGCAGTCTTAATATACTTGAAAGGTAATCACTAATACAAAACTTACATCGATTTCCCTCTCTTTCAAACAGATCTAAAGGCATTGTTGCTATGTTTGCAGATAATACAAAGACAGATGGAGAGACAGGTAGTGTTGAGGAAGCAAGGAGACTGCAAAAGGGCTTGGAAAGGTGACGGGAGTTAGCAAAGAAGTGAAAGATGGATACTATGTGGAAAAGTGTGAGTTTATGAACGTTGGTTGGATGAATGGAGACGCAGTATATTTTATGAACTAATAAAGGCACTGGAAGTTTAATGCACAAAGGGACTTGATATATCTAGCTCAGGATTTTGTTAAGGTTAGCAGACAGGTTCAAGTGGCAGTTAGGAAATCAAATGCAATGTTATAATTCATTTCAAAAGTCTAGAACACAAGAACATAAATGGATGAGATAAGGCTGTGGTCAGATCACGTTTGGAATTTTTACAGCAGGTTTGGGCTTCATATCCATAGAAGAATATGCTGGCATTTGAGGGGTCCAGCGGAGGTTTACAAGAATCACCCCAGCAATGAAGGACTTGTTGCATGAAGAACAGTTGAGGACCCAGTCTCTGTACTCAATGGAATTCAGAACAATGAGGTTGGATCTCATGAAAACTTACAAAATACGAGAGGCTGAGATAGACTGGACATGGAGAAGATGTTTCCATTAGTTGGAGACACAAGTACTAGGAGGACAGCCTGAAAGTGAAGGATGACTCCTCATAACTGAGATGAGGAAGAATGTCTTCAGCCAGCGGATGGCAAATATGTAGAATTCATTTCCACAGAGGGCTGTGGCGGGGGGGGGGGAACCTTTGAGTGTATTTAAGAAGCGTTAGCTACGCTCATGATTGTTCAGGAGATTTGGGGATACAAGGACAAGGAAGGAAAATAGGATTGGGAAAATGCCACCCATGATCGTATGGTGGAACGGACTCAATGGGCCAAATGTCCTAATTCTCCTGGTATAACTTATGGTCTAAATTCAACTGGACTCACTACAAGTACCTTAGCGACAAGAGACCGTCAGAGGCTAGGAATACTGCGTTGAGTAACGCAACTCCTGACTCTCCAAAGATTTCCCACGATGTGCAAGGCACAAGTGAGGAGTGTTATGGAATACTCTTCGCTTGCCTACATGGATGCATCTTAAACAACGGTCAAGAAGCTTGATGCAATCCACAATAGCAACCTGCTTGATTGGCATCAGATTCGCAAGCATCCACTGCCTCCACCAACGATCAGCAGCAGCCGTGTGTACTGATTACAGGGGGGAAAAAACAGAAATTCATCAAAAATCCGTAAAAGGTTCCAAGTTTATGACCACTTCCATCTGGAAGGACGAGGGCAGCAGTTACATGGAAATGCCACCACCTGCAAGATCTCATCCAAGACATTTTACTATCCTGACTTGGATATATCACCGTACATTCACTGTTACTTAGTCAAAATTCTGGAACTCCCTCGCTAAGGGCACTGTGCTTCAGTCTGCAGCAGATAGACTACAGCTCACCATGGTTGTTTCATTGACAACTGGAGAAGGGCAATAAATGCTGGCCAGCCAGCAATCCACAAGCCCCACTAATGAATATAATGTCTGCAAAGCAGAGAGTGGAAATTACTTGTTTTTTTCTCAGGCAGAGAGATTCCAACCATTGATGTACTATAAAGGTAATTGCCTGTTGACTCAGTCACTCCAAATTAATATGAATGATTAGGATTGGGGCATCAATTGTGATATTTCCAACTTTGACGAAGGTACAAAGATTGAAGAGAGCTTTCTTTGTGAGGAGAAATTAAACAGCCTTCAGGGGAACACAGAGAGGCTGATTGAATAAATTGTGGAATAGTTTGAGGTTATACAATTTGATTGGAGGATTGAAGATGAAGAGTATTCCTTACAAAGCAGGAAATTGGAAAGCGTTGCCATCCAAAGGTTTTCATCTGGTCCCAACTGTCCTCATCTGTTGGTTATAATTTTGTTCCGTAAACTTTTCTTTCAAGTTATGTTTCAACTTTTACAATATTTCCTCCAAATCTATCCTTTTCCAACCATTATCTTATGCAATTTCTTCCTTGCTATGATATAATAGATTTCCCCTTTAAATGCATTACTTAATATACCTTTTTGAATACCAGAATTGTTTTATGTCTAATTAATCCATTTAGCAGGATTGTTCTATTACACTTTGTTGAATCATTCAATATCAACAATTACTTACATCCCCATGATTACTTACATCAATTATTTACTTATAGATTGAATTGTTTTTATCTAGGCAAAATGTATATACTTAATGGTACTAAACACCATGGCATTTATGGACTAATTCCAAAGGATTCAAAATGGTTCTTACTTGAATTATTGTACTGTTTAGATTTTTCAAGCTACTAATAGATGCGTAATCATAGTTTATCATACTTGTAGTTGTTTCTTGAATTTATACAGAATCTCTCCGTCAGTTTTTCCTTTTCAGGAACTGCTTGATATTTTATTTCAAGTGATAAAGTCCGAATTATCATTCCATGCACGTTGTTACATTTCATCAACATTTTGTGCACAAATATTTAATAGTTAAGTGCTCAGAATATATTTAGTTATGAGCCCCTCACCTCGTGAACTGGGTGTTTGTTGGTAGAGATTGATGCCTTTCCATCTTTTGCCTTAGCACATGTGCCAGTCTTGTGATGAATCATGGATGCAGCAGAATCGTGTAACTTTAGAAACATTAATTCATTCAAAGCTGGATCATAGAGAAATTGTTGAGAGAATCTTTCATTTTCATAGGCCTGGGTATAATTAGGTGGTACCTGCAGGTTTACGCTAGCCTTTTGAATTCCTTGGTGAGAGTTCTTCTCAGAAAAGCATGGCGTATTCCAACAGCAAGAAATATTTCTACGGCTGTGCAACATAATACCGAGAAAAGCAATGGTCAAAAGTAAAACAAATGATGTTGCGCCAAATAATATCATCAGGTAAAATTTGATACCAGATTTCCATGGCACAGGGGTCCCCAAAATTCCAGTGCTTGATTCCTTTCCTTTTCCATCATCCTGCACTGATACATAAATAGTGACCGACGATGAAAGAGGTGGAGTTCCATTATCCTTCACCAAAATTACAACTTTTATTCGGTTTGAATCTTTGCGTGTGAAATGTCGAATGGTCCATATTTCTCCCGTTTCCTGAGCAATAGTGAACAGACTTTCATCACTGGACCGGTGAAGCTCGTAAGAAAGCTGCGCATTCACACCAGAATCAGCATCCTTAGCTGTAACCTTTGTCACCAAATACCCTGGTTCGGCCGAAATCGGTACTGTTTCCTCTGTTCTGGATCCTTTGATTGGCAAAGGCGACACGATCACAGGGGCATTGTCATTCTCGTCTATTACGATCACATTGACAGTTACATTACTGCTGAGTGGAGGGGACCCAGCGTCCGTCACTTTCACGTGGACTTCAAAATTTGTTAAGTGTTCAAAATCGAAAGATTGGTGAGCAGACATCATGCCATTGATAGCATTTATTGAGACGAACGTGGATGCAGGAAAACCATTTATCAGGTTATCTAAAATCCAATATGAAAGTTCGGCATTCTGAGCGAAATCTGGATCAAAGGCTGACACAGAACCAATGGAAGCGCCAACAACATTGTTTTCTGTGACGTGCATTGAGAAGGAAGACTGAGTAAAATGCGGCGCATTGTCATTTACATCTGAAACTTGAATATTTATGGTTTCTTTGACCGAGAGTGGGGGGAAGCCATTGTCAGTACATACTATTGTAATGTTGTACTCTGGTACATCTTCTCGATCTATATCACCGTGTGTCACTAATGTATAATAATTATTAAAAGAAGTGATTAGCTTAAATGGAAGCGTTCGTGGGCTTCTGCAGGAAACCTCTGCTGCATTCTTAGAATCTTTGTCTACAACTCTGAGAACTGCTATGACGGTATCTGGTGAAACGTTTTCTGAGATCGTGCTCGACGTAGTGGTTAATATTACTTCTGGAGCATTGTCGTTGATGTCAGTAACTATCACCAAAACGTTGCAGTATACTGCCATTGAATGTGCGCCTCTGTCTTTAGCTTGTACTGAAATCTGATAACGATCCACTGCTTCAAAGTCCAGGAGTCCATTTACACTCATTTCTCCCGTGGTCGCATCCAATCTAAAGGTTTCACGTATTTTGTCAGGACTGTGCTCACTGAAAGAATAGATTACTTCGCCATTCAGGCCCTCGTCCACATCTACGGCAGTTACTTTCACAATCACTGTATTTTTGGGTGTATTTTCTGCAAGCGTAACTTGATAAATATTTTGTTCGCACACAGGGACGTTATCGTTTGCGTCAACGACAGTAAATCTAATGTGTGTGGTTCCGAATTTCTTCGGGTTCCCGCCATCAAACGCCGTTAACGTTATTCCAAAATTCGGCTCTTGTTCTCGGTCTAAATGTCGCTGCAGTATCATTTCTGGTATACCAGCATCGCCGCCGTCTGGCTGTGATTTCAATGTGAAATACTGATTTGGGCTCAGTTGATAGGAGCGAACACTGTTGGTTCCAGCATCCGCATCGAAGGCACGCTGCAGTGGAAAGGCCGTTCCAAGCGGCGTCAATTCTGATATTTCCAGGTTAACTTCCTGTCTTTGGAAAACTGGCGCATTATCGTTTATGTCGAGAATATCAACTTCAATACGATATATTTGAAGTGGATTCTCGATCACCGCCTGTAACATTAGAACACAACTGTGATCTTGTTCACACAACTTCTCTCTGTCTATTTTTTCCTCGATATGCAAAATGCCAGTTTCTAAATTCACGGTTAAGTATTGCTCTTTGTTTTCAGATGCAATCCGAAGCCTGCGCTCGGGCAGCTGTTTAATCTCTAAACCGAGGTCCTCAGCAAGATTCCCAACAAAAGTACCAAGCTCCAATTCTTCAGGAATTGAGTAACGAATGTTTCCAAAAACGAAATCGGTGCAATACACTAGAATCAGGCAAAGAACGGGCCACTGCGATACTCGGCTCTTCCACAAAAAAAACATTCTCGATCAAAGCACTGCAAGGATAACTTCTGATTCCTTTATAAATTTTGCTCTGCTATTGAAAGGAAAAGAATAGAAATATGCACTACCTTATGTTTCCTGATTTTAGAAAGAAACGATCGTTTTTCTTACTGTGCTGTAGTTCTTTGTTAAATTCGCCAAGAATACATGCACAAATTCCAGTGGGCGTTCTGCGACTATTCCTCAGACGTGAATCGAGCGCACAGAGAGACGCGTGTTCTTCGTTTCCTCGATACTGGTCACTATTCGTTGATGGGGGAGTGGCGCTGGATCCTCAGCCACATTTCCTAACCTCATTGGTAAACAGCGACACAGAGAGACTCGGCCAATAATAACAGTTAGTACTCTTAAAGCAATAGTGCCTCTACAGATCTTGAGAAGAACTGCTTTGTGTATTTAAAGTTGTGCAACTTTAATTGATCTTTTCAGCAATACTTACTATATGATTCACATTGTGTCTCTATTTCCTAGTTAAATAGTTAGCAGCAGGCACTACAGATTTCAAGACGTTTCATTTGAGGAATATTATTCATTACTGCTTGGATATACAAGCAAAAACGATCGAATGCATAAGATTGCAAATTCATATCGCTCACATTGTTGCTCGAATCATCTATTCATCAAATTTTTAAAAATCATACTTTGCCCTCCGAGTATATTCACAAAATGATTAAAATAATGAAGTTTTTCGTCTTGACGGTCTGCTTTGATGGATTTATATATGTCGACATAATTTTAGGAAATGCAATTAGTCATCAAGTTTTTATTTGCAATAACTATTCCTTCGTACCTATAAAAACGGAAAGAACGTCGCGTTAACAGTACAGCGAAATTGACAAATAGCGTTGCCTCATTGATATGGTACATGACATTGCAGTCTGAGCTGTAGTCCAGCTAGGTGAATAATTTCATTCTAACTTTTCGTGCACCATTCAGAATAAAATGGAGATGGAGTGTGGTTAAAAAAAAAGGTCACTGGCATTTAGAGGTGCTGAGAAATGTTTTAATCGCACCATGGCTGCTGGTGCAATTAAAATTCAATTAATACATGTTGAAGTGACCATGACAACTATCGATTCATGGAGTAAAATAACTGACTCAGACTTATTCTTTAAGAAATGAAGTTTGCCATTGTTGACTTGCCTGGCCTACATATGACGTCAGAGACACAGCGACTGCTTGTCACCAAAGAGGCCTCATAAATCATTGAGAACCTTTCAGGAGAAGTTAAGAAAGGGCAGCATATGCTGGTCTTGTCAGTGAAAGCTACAGACCATTAAATAATATTGGTACAAGAACGTTTTGAATGATGACCAACGTTTGGAATGATTTTATAGCCTAACATATTTTCAATATCAGGGTAAAAACAATGACTGCAGATGCTGGAAACCAGATTCTGGATTAGTGGTGCTGGAAGAGCACAGCAGTTCAGGCAGCATCCGAGGAGCAGTAAAATCGACGTTTCGGGCAAAAGCCCTTCATCAGGAATAAAGGCAGAGAGCCTGAAGGGTGGAGAGATAAGCTCGAGGAGGGTGGGGGTGGGGAGAAAGTAGCA
>NC_057723.1:4281209-4311437 GCF_004010195.1 Chiloscyllium plagiosum
GGTCTGTTTGGTGGTGGCGGAAATGTCGGCGGATGATTTGGTTTATGCGGAGGTTGGTAGGGTGGAAGGTGAGCACCAGGGGCGTTCTGTCCTTGTTGCGGTTGGGGGGGTTGGGTCTGAGGGCGGAGGTGCGGGATGTGGATGAGATGCGTTGGAGGGCATCTTTAACCACGTGGGAAGGGAAATTGCGGTCTCTAAAGGAGGAGGCCATCTGGTGTGTTCTGTGGTGGAACTGGAATTGGGAATACGGGATGGTATATTTGCAGGAGGTAGGTGGGAAGAGGTTTAATCCAGGTAGCTGTGGGAGTCGTTGGGTTTGTAAAAAATGTCAGTGTCAAGTCGGTCGTCATTAATGGAGATGGAGAGGTCCAGAAAGGGGAGGGAGGTGTCAGAGATGGTCCAGGTAAATTTAAGGTCAGGGTGGAATGTGTTGGTGAAGTTGATGAATTGCTCAACCTCCTCGCGGGAACATGAGGTGGCGCCAACACAGTCATCAATGTAGCGGAGGAAAAGGTGGGGACTGGTGCTGGTGTAATTACGGAAGATCGACTGTTCTACGTAACCAACAAAGAGACAGGCACAGCTGGGGCCCATGCGTGTGCCCATGGCTATCCCTTTGGTCTGGAGGAAGTGGGAGGATTGGAATGAGAAATTGTTAAGGGTGAGGACCAGTTCGGCCAAACGAATGAGAGTGTCGGTGGAAGGGTACTGTTGGGGACGTCGAGAGAGGGTTTCTGCTATATGAATAACATTGAAGAAATTATCTTTATCAAATATGCCACTGAAATATTTTTGTTGATATATTCATATCTGAAAACTGAGAATAATTGCTTTCTGCTCACATTTACATATGAATAGAAATGAAGTAACAACGCGATAATTTGTTCAGAGATTCTTCTACAGAATATCATCCCAAAGGCATTTCAGAAAACCTTCCTGCAAAACCTTTGAGCTCAATTGGTTTGCCTCGCCAACATACTGATTGAACTCATTCAGAACGACTGTATTTTGCATGTTCCAAGCTTTTCTCACATCTTGGTTTATGAAATGTTCCAATAGCACCACAATGTTCTGGTGGCCTATATCTACATTTAAATATCATCTGTTGTCCACTGCTGGTCCTGTACTCCAGTCAAACAGATTGCACAGATTGTTATTTCTATCTGACACCTCTTTTACTAATACACTGATTCCACCTCAAAATATCAATACAACCTCACCTAATATTCCTTATTGTGTGTCATTTATGAACATTCAATATTTTGCATTTTTTAGTTCACAGGCCCGCTTGTCATGTAACTCTGCTTCTATAATAATAAATGCATCATAAACATTTATTTCTCATGATGCATTTACATAATTTATTCTACTGCAAATTCGGCATGGAATCAGCTAGAATGCATTAACTTTCTCTTTTTCACATCATTCGTGCTCATCATTGATTCTCCTTTATTCTAGTCTCTCTCATGGGTTTGCAAACCAAGTGATGCCAACTACGTCCACTTCAGCAGCACATAAATGAGAGTGCTGAAAGGCCTGTTCCTATGCTATATTGTTCTTTGTTCTTTATTCTAAATGAATGTCCTACAGCCTTTCTATTATATCATTCACCATGGAACAGAGAGTGAACATACTAACCTGGAATCATGAGTCTCCCTCATGTATTTTTTGAACTTCCTGTTATCACCATAAATTCATTGTAATTTGTTGTATTCTTCACGTTCTCGTTCCCATGAGAGGTTAATTTAACCTAGTCCCAACAGCACCAGCAAATATCCATGCGGGTTTATCAGTTATTGTCCTGCTGAGAGGTGACCAATCCAGTTTGTATAGATCCACCTGCTCATGTCCTGTCTTTGACATCAATTTGTCAACCACGGGTTGAACTGATTCAACCCCTTATCTTATGGTTACTAGAATGCAGTACTGGCACTAATCGTGAGATTAAAGATCTTGAGAACCTGTTTTAAATTTTCCTTCCTAACTTCTAAATGTCTGCTTTCTGGAGTTCATCAAGATTCTTATATATGATTCTGGTACCAATATGGACAAGGCCTTCTGCATGATCCTCCCTTCTAAAAAAAATCCTACAGCCTCTCCTTGATGTCCAGGGAGTCAAAGCACCAACCTAGAATAATGGAAAATACTTCAGGAATTCTGTCTGATTTTTCACAATGAAATCCACAAGCTGTATTGTGCCTCCAATTTTTACTTTTCCCCATTCTTCCTTCTGCATCTACAACATCCATGCAGCATGGACTTATCACTTGGTGAACTCTCCTAAGTGAACATCATGCTCAATGCTTTCCAAAATAGTATACCAATTGACAAAAATCGAATTCTCAGAGGAATCCTGTAATTCCTTGTTTGCTTCGACTGTGTTGTGGTCGCACAATGATTATTGTTTTATGTACTTCTAAACTAGGTGTGACCCTCTCCAGGTAGCCATATGCATTTGTTCCTCTTCCTCACGTTGCACAAATGTGACACCAGCCACTGCTCATGTTTCGAAGCCACTGCAAAATGTTGGCACTTTTTCCAGATGCATTTGTCTGAGACACATGGAATATCCATGACTTCACACTTACAATGCTTGAATACAGTATGAACACTCCGCCTTTCCCTGCTGACTTGCTAAATTATAACTCTGGAAACTACACGCTGTTCTTAGAATAAATATACATTTATCACAAAAATATTTTAGAACAGTTACCGTGACTGTATTTTTCTTCAGTTTTATTTTTCATTTTACGTTGACCTGATTTATTTTAATATCCTTGCTTCCTTTCTGAAATCCAAGTGTCTGCCCTTCTTTATAAATATTTTTTTCTTTTAGTTTTACGTTATTTATTCTCACTCTTCAACAGCAGCCTCTTACAAATTCATAAATTTATTGGTTTCATGTGACATCATACTTGAATTTGCTTTCACACTCAGGGTTTCTCGACGCTGTTTCCAGAATGACGATACCCTCTACTCTCTTGATTTAAAAATAAACCTGTCTCCTCTCTTGCCCTGTGCATGGTTTAAAGATCCACTTCATGTTCAATTTTTAAACTGATTACCTCTTCTAACCACGATAAGAAATGATTCCCTGCTCACTATGCTTATTTTTAACATCTGCCTCCTTTCCAGGTGTTGTTTTCAAAAGAACACCACTCCACATCATCATTCTCGTTTTAAAATTGCTGCCATCTCTTTCAACGGTGTATTCATAAAAGTACTGGAGATTGTTTAGTCACATAGACTTTCTATTTCATTCGCATCACTGGCTCTTGTTCTTTCCTAACCTTCAATACTCTTTTTCCAACAAAATTGACCCCTGTTTTGAGGAAATCGTATGTGAGTGATATGCCAGGTTATGAGTTTATACTTTTTGTTTGGAATCTGTTTCTGCTGATGGTGCACACAGTCTGAGATGCCCAACTTTAAATGACTACACCTCTGTCTACTCTATTGAAAGTCCCATGCTAGGCAACACATTCACAGAATGCCTATTTATTTCCAGAAGCGTTAGACAACTGTCAGTACTCCCAATAATTTCGGGCAGATTGAATGTTGGGGATGTTCTTAAGTGGGTTCTTCACTGTGCTAGTTTTCACATCATTCAATGCAGGCCCAGATATGTAGCTCTGCTCTTCATGGGATGGCTCATAGTGACCCTGCTGAGATAATCTTGGCAATGAATGCAGATGGCTCCCACTCATCATAAATTTCATACCTTCTGCATTCTCAGCGTGCCTTCACAGTGGCTTTGAACATGGAAGAATAATATTCATCAGCAGAGTGCAATGGCACCTGTTAACCAACTGGAAATGTTATTTCCTAACTTGATCTAATACTTGAGAACACATGGGGTGTGATTATAATTTTGGACCCTCTAAGTCCAGCCATACTCTATTGCATGAACACTATAACAAACGTTTCGATGATTCTGCTCTGCTCTTGTGTCAAGCCATTCCAAGCAGTGTTGGTGGGGGTGTCATGTTATTTTGGAAAGATATGTGTATGTGCTCAGAGCTACGTCAAGGTTGGACAGATCTCCAAATGTTGACATAGAAGCATGAAAATTATTAGGCGGACTATGAGACTGCTCGCGTCTGGTTGTGTAATTGAATTAACGCGCGGTCCAAAAGCTTCATTTGTGTTTAATACATATTTGTGTTACAGTATGAAACAACAGAGTACCTTGCTTGAATATTTTGGAGCACAATTGAATACCAATTAATTTGTATAGTGTCTGGAGTTAAAGCTAGGTCAGGGTAGATTCAGAATGGACATTTGTCCTCTAAAGAACTTCCGTGAATTTATGGAACTGACTGAAAATTTGCTTAGTCCGTTTGATTCCAGTTAGTTTGATTCCAGATTTTTGCTGAACTAACTAAAGTAAATTCCCTAACTGAGATGGTGCGATCTGAATTATTTTGCTTGCATCATTATCTAAGTCTGTAAAAAATGTGTCCTGCAGCATAACAATGCAAAAAAGAAACCGATTTCATTAGTTATCAAGTTTTTCTCCGTTGCTGCACTTGAAAGTCAACACTTGTACACGTAATATTCTCTGATGCTGCCTGTTAAGCTATAAATATCTCAGCTGCATTAACAACATTCATCTTCAGAAATTGATAACCTTCTGGATCGCATTGCAGTACTGGAGTATTGCGACCCATTCATTCTACAATTAATTGATCTGGTCTTGAAACTGAACAAGAAATCAGTTCTGTGCTATGGCAGAAAGCATTTGATAGGAAATTGTCTCCCATTTTCTGACAACAGAAACAAAATAAATTGTGGCTTCCAACGAAGAAACTTTGATCGTGTTGTTCAATGTTTCATCCCCAGTGATGCCAAGACTCTTTCAATTCAGCCAACATGCCCCTTTTTCTCTTTTTATTCATATCCACTTCCATTGTGATGCGTTTGAATATCGATGTAAACACATCACCATTAATGTAATTATCTTGCAGGACCATTGCCTTAACTTGTGTGCAACGTTATGCTTATTACCTCTTTCCTGATTTTCCATGTAGACTGCCCCCACATTCACCTGCCGACCATGTTCTCTTACATTTGGAGCCACTTTGCTTTATTTATTGTACGGCCTTTCTCATAGACAGTAAAATTTTGACTATGTTTACTTCAGCAGAATTAGTCCTGCCTTGGTTACTCTTACTGGAAATCTGACGTTTTGTTCACCCTCAAGTTTCATTAGTATGCAATTTTAAGTTAACTGTGCTTCACCAAGAGACTTTTTGCGGCTCAGTAGTAGCGCACCTCTTTCAGTTTTGAAAACTGTGTGACTGAACTAAACAGATTGGCCGTCGAGGATGCATTCGTAACATGACAAAATAGAGTGAATTTCATCCTGCACCATTTTCTAGGGTCCTCGCTGATAGATGGTATGAATGCGGCTGTCTCTTGATCAGCTATCCCTTGAAGAGCAAACCACTGCCATACTTTCTGTATAATTGTCAACCAATTCTCTGCACGCCCATTGCCCTACCTCGAAGACAAGAAGAGAAAAGCTTAGCAGAAAGATCAGTTTCGAGTTGTCATCTGGGAACGTATGGCGCTTGCTACCCAACAACTGCATCCAAAAATGTGTTCTAATTACATGCTTTCAAATAATCTAGTCTTCGTAACATTGTGTGTAATGTTTTATTTTTGTACACAGGGCAGATAAACTCAAATGGACTTAATTTCTTTGTCGTGTAGTTATTCTGAAAGGCTCTAATATATGCTGAATTCTGAAACATGCCGTGATTTCTTGTATAAAACACGTAGTCACTTTAAAATACACCTGCAACTGCTTTTTAAAAGGCAATGTTTTAATTTTTTGTCATTACATTTCAATTTGATGTAACTCTGATATAATTTCAACTTCTAAAAAGCTTTGGCTAAATCACATGAAGATACAATAAGCTATGAAATATTTTTAGATGAGCGGATCAGACAAGAAACCTCTTAAGTGACATTTAGCACTGCTTAATGAGCATCTAAGAAAAGGATGACGAAGCAGGCATGCAGAAACAGAGCTAGACTGTTTGGAACTGATTGCTGATTAACTTTCCTTTCTGCCTTCTCAAACTCAGTTTGAAGATGATTGTGATCTCTCTGTATGGATGTGTTAAGATATTTCAGGACAGACCGATTGTATAGGATGCTCAGTGTGTACAGTGTGGTTGGTTTGATTGGTACGGACTCGACGAGCTAACGGGCCGTTTTCTGCGCTGTAGACATCAATGACTTCAATCTGCATATAAAGTGATTAAATCAAACATCGCTGTGGAGGAGCAATTCCTGTAATGTGTTCAAGATAATTTCAGAAATGATATCGAGAACCAACTAAAACAAAGGAACTTTTCGATCTTTTACACCCCAAAGGAAACTGTAAACCTCTGGACTGGGAGCGTTAATGAAGCTAGGAGATGGCTAATTTCTTTTATTAAATCAGACATCGCTGTGGAGGAGCAATTCCTGTAATGTGTTCAAGATAATTTCAGAAATGATATCGAGAACCAACTAAAACAAAGGAAATTTTCGATCTTTTACACCCCAAAGGAAACTGTAAACCTCTGGACCGGGAGCGTTAATGAAGCTAGGAGATGGCTAATTTCTTTTAATAGAAACTGTCAACTGTGTATGCACGTAAAATAATTCCAGTTGCTTAGAAGGATTGCAAAAGGTTCTATCAACATATTAAAAAGAAAACATTTGGGAAGAAAAGGGTGCAGTGCGGACAAATGCAGAAAATTAATAAATTTGAGAAATGGCAGTGCATATAATTCAGTTATTTGTGTCTTGCATTGGCAGGAGGACACAAATAAAAACTTTCGGAAATAATTAAAAGCCAAGGGCCCAACGAGAGTGTAGGAATTAAACAATTGGTACCAGTCAAAGTGTCACACTGGAGATACTAAAATGATTAAATGCAGGTAAATCCCCGGAACACAAGGACCATTACCATGCATTCTAAGAAATGCGTGTAGAGATGCGTGTGGAATAGTCTACATGAATTTATGAACGGGACGTTATGTTTTAGAAGTGGGGAAGTGCTTTCTTAAGATGTTATTGAGAGAATTAATTATTAGAATTGTGGCTTTATAAGGTCTTTTTGATAAAATCCCGCCAAGGAAATTAGGAAACAAAATTCAAGCACGTTGATCTGTGGTTAATTTAATAACATAGATTGAGGTTGACAGGCAGAAAGCATAGATTAGGAATAGATTGTTCATTCTCAGGTTCACCTGATGTCTCCAGTGGTTAGCACAAGAACCAGTGTTTGGTCCCCAGTATTCAAAATCCATATCAATGATCATAATATGGAAATCCAAATGCAGCATTTTCAGGTATGCAGATGATACAAAACGTGGTAGGTTGCGAACTGGGGAGGTGAGATGTGAGGCTGATGAAAACACTTTGAAGCTACCTTAGAAAGGCTGAACGAGCAGGCAAAATCATTGCAGGTGGAATATCAAGTGGATGTGCTTGCAGTTATCCACTTCGATAAGAGGAACAAACGTTTAGTGTATTTATCAACTGTCAGAGATCAGAAAGTGTTAAGGTCCAGAGGGACTTAGATGGCCCTGTTCATAAATTACTGCAAATTGGCATGCAAGATCTGAAGTCAATTCAGAATTCACTATGTTAGATTTTATAGCAAGAGGATTTGAGTACAGGGTGAATAAGACGTGCTTCAATTGTTGAAGACACGGGTGCAATTGCACCCAGTGTACTGTGTGTGATTCCTACCAAAAGAGTGACATACTTGCCATCGAACAAGTGCAGAAAAGTCTCAACAGACTGATTATGGATAATAATAAATGTAGAGATTGATTATATGGGGGTGCGTGTTAGCTGGAGTTCAGAAGAGTAACAGACGATGTCAAATAAACTTCCTAAGATTTTCAAGTGGTAGACAGAGTAAATAGAAAAGGGATGATTCTGCAATGAGCAGTCAAAGAATAAAAGCAAGCCAATTAGAACTGAAATGGAGAGGACTTTCTTCAATCTGAGACTGGTGAAAACTTTGACTCGTCTATACCAGAAGGTTGACGATGTTTAGTCAATAGGTTAATGACAGACATTGATGGAGGTCAAATTATTGACATGAAGGGATGAGGGGATAGCTTGGGAATTTGACGTTGAGGTCGATGGTCATGTTAAAAAATGGTGGATCAGTCTCGTGGGTTTGAATAGATTATTTCTGTTATTTTTCTTTTTCACTTTTGGAATGTGGGCATCGCTGGCTGTCCAGAGTTTAGTGTCCATCTTTAGTTGCCCTTGAGAAGATCGTGGTGAGCTACCTCCATCACCTTCTGCAGTTCACATGCTGTAGAATGATTCACAATGCACTCAGGAAGGGAATTCCATTGTTCTAATGTTTTTGTCCTCTTCCGTGCCACTGACGTAAACAGATTTCACTGCCAGCTTCTTGTTCAACTCATTTTTTCACCTTTACTATCTTTTTCTGCAGCCATACTTCTTTTACCAATGCCAATATGGCTGCCTTGCACATGAAATACATATCTCAATGGGACTATTGAACTAATAGATTTGTTGTCAATACAAGTAATTATTGAACAGGTTTGGTCTTCACACTTCAGGTCATCCATATTTACCAAATTACTTAGGTCACCAAATAATCACTGCCAGCTTTCGGTCAGGAAGTTATATGCTTAATGAGACTGGCCAACATGCCAATTATCCAGGTTCTAACTAAAAATTTAAAGCTTTCACGTATTGGCAATGCCTCCCGTTTCAGTTATTTCATTCTTTTGGTGTTTCCGGCTGCTATGTATACACTGAAAGTGCAGCTTCTAAGTTTAATAGAAAATCGCTTCAAAACAGAGCTGTAGAGCTGAGCTGAGAGGTGGCAAATGGAGTTAATGGCGGAAAAGTGTGAGGTGATTCACTTTGGAAGGAGCAACAGAAATAAAGAGTATTGGGCTAATAGTAAGATTCTCGGTAGAGCAGATGAGCAGAGAGATCTTGCAGTCCATGTACATTGATCCCTGAAAGTTGCCATCCAGGTTACTTAGATTGCTTAGATTTGAAACGAGTTTTAAGGCAAACCGTGTGTGACCGTTTATTGGTCGAGGGACTGAATTTTGGAACCATGAGGTCATGTTGCAGCTGCACAATATTCTAGTGCAGCTGCACTTGGAGTAATGTGTACAGTTCTGGTCACCACATTATAGGAAGGATATGGAAGCTTTAGAAAAGATTCAGAGGAGATTTACTAGGACATTGCTTGGCATGGTGGGAAGGCCCTATGAGGAATTGCTGAGGGACTTGAGACTGTTTTCGATAGAGAGAGGAAGGTTGAGAGGTGACTTAATTGAGACATATAAGATAATCAGAGCGTTGGGTAGGGTGGACAGTGAGAGCCTTTTCCTGGGTAATGTGTACAGTTCTGGTCACCACATTATAGGAAGGATATGGAAGCTTTAGAAAAGATTCAGAGGAGATTTACTAGGACGTTGCTTGGCATGGAGGGAAGGCCCTATGAGAAATTGCTGAGGGACTTAAGACTGTTTTCGATCGAGAGAGGAAGGTTGAGAGGTGACTTAATTGAGACATAAAAGATAATCAGAGCGTTGGGTAGGGTGGACAGTGAGAGCCTTTTCCTGGGATAGTGATGGCTAAGACGAGGGGACATAGCTTTAGATTGAGCGGTGATAGATATAGGACTGACGTCAGAGGTGGTTTCTTTACTCAGAGTAGTAAGGACGTAAAACGTCCTGCCGCAACAGTAGTGGATTCGCCAAATTTAAGGGCATTTAAACGGTCATTGGGTAAACATATGGATGATAATGGAATAGCGTAAGTTAGATGGGTTTCAGATTGGTTTTCACAGGTCGGCACAACATCGAGGACCGAAGGGCCTGTATTGTGCTGTAATATTCTATGTAATGTTCTTTATCACCAAAACTGCTGCTTCTTTTGGTAAGGAGTTGATTTGAATTATACTTTACATAATAACAAATGCGTTTACTACACATGTACTTTCTTAGTTCTCGTCAATATTTTAACCTTAAATGCCCAATATATATTTAGGAGTAAACCTCTCACCTCGTAATTCGTTTCTTTATTGGTAGAGATTAATGTCTTTTCGTGTTTTGCAGCGATACAAGTGCCAATCTTGTGATCAATCATTGATGCAGCCGAATCATGCAATTTTAGGAACAGTAAATCATTCATAACGGGATCATAGCGAAATTGTCGTGGAAGGTTCTCGCTTTCATAAGCCTGGGTACTTTTGGGTGCTATCTGTAGATTTACGCTAGCCTTTTCAATTCCCTGCAGAGAATTCCTTTGGAAGAAACATGATGCATTCCAACAGCAAAAAACTTTGTTGGTCTCATATCTATCACTGCACACCTTAAAACCGAGAAAAGCAATAGCCAGGAGTAAAACAAACGAGGTTGCTCCAAATAATATCATGAGGTAAAATTTGAAATCAGTTTTCCATTGTCCAATGGTACCCAACATGCCAGTGTTTGATGCATTTTCTATTTTATCCTGCACATATACATCGATATTGACTGTCGATGAAAGGGATGGTGTTCCATAATCCATCACCAAAATTACAACTTTTTTGTGGATTGAATCTTTGCGTGTAAAGTGACGAATCGTCCACAGCTCGCCTGTTTCCTGAGCGACAGTGAACAGGCTTTCATCACTTGACTGGTGGATTTTGTAAGAAAGTTTGGCATTCATACCAGAGTCCGCATCGGTAGCTGTGACCTTTGTCACTAAGTAACCGGGGTCGGCGGATCTCGGTATTGTTTCCTCGATTGCATTTCCTTTCACCGGCAAAGGCGACACAATCACAGGGGCATTGTCATTCTGATCCACGACAATCACATTGACAGTAACAGTACTACTAAGTGGAGGTGCCCCAGCATCCGTCACTTTCACACGGACTTCAAAACTTGTTATTTGTTCAAAGTCAAAGGATTGCTCAGCAAAAATCACGCCATTGACGGTGTTTATAGAGACGAGCGTGGATACAGGTAAATTGTGTATTAGGTTATGCAAAATCGAAAATGAAAGTTCGGCATTTTGATTGGAATCTGGATCAAAGGCTGTCACAGAACCAATTGAAGCACCAATAACATTGTTTTCTGCTACATGCATAATGACGGAAGGCTGCGTAAAGCGTGGCGCATTGTCGTTTATATCTGAAACTTGAAGTTGGATGGTTTCTGTGGCCGAGAGTGGAGGCGACCCATTATCAGTACATGTAATAGTGATGTTGTACTCTGGCACAACCTCTCGGTCTATATCACCATGCGTTACTAATGTATAGTAATTATCAAATGATGTGATAAGCTTAAATGGGATAGTTCGTGAGATTCTGCAAGAAACGTCTGCTGCATTCTTAGAATCTCGGTCTACAATTTTGAGAACAGCTATCACAGTGTCCTGTGAAACATTTTCTGCGATCGTTTTCGTCGTCGTGATTAGTATTATTTCTGGAGAATTGTCGTTAATATCAGTAATCGTTACTAAAACGTTACAATGTACTTCCAGCGGATGTGAACCTTTGTCCTTTGCTTGCACTGAAATCTGATAACGATCTGATTCTTCAAAGTCTAAAGCGCCGGCAACTCTGATTTCACCGGTAATTGAATCTAAGCTAAATACCTCACGTGTTTTTACAGGGGTGTGATCACTGAAAGAATAGATTACTTCACCGTTCAGGCCCTGGTCCATATCCATGGCAGTTACCTTCACAATCAATGTGTCTTTGGGTATATTTTCTGAAATCGTAATTTGATAAATGTCTTGTTGGCAAACCGGGGGGTTGTCGTTCGCATCAACTACATTAATTTTAATTTGCATGGTTCCGAATTTCTTGGGGTTCCCTCCATCAAACGCCGTTAACCTTAATCCAAAATTCGGTTCTGCTTCTCGGTCTAAATGTCGCTGCAGCACCAGTTCTGGGATGCCATTTTGTCTGCCATCTAGTTGTGATTTCAATGTGAAATACTGGTTTGGGCTCAGTTGATAAGAATGAACGCTATTTGTTCCAGCATCTGGATCAACAGCACTCTGGAGTGGAAAGGCTGTTCCGAGGGCTGTCATTTCTGATATTTCCAGGTTAACTTCCTGTCTCTGAAAAACTGGTGTATTGTCGTTTGTGTCCAGAATGGTCACTTCAATACGATAGATTTTAAGTGGATTCTCGATCACAGCCTGTAACATCAGAATGCAACTGAGACTTTGTTCACAAAGCTGCTCTCTGTCTATTTTTTCCTTGACATGCAAAATTCCAGTTTTAAAATTGACTGTTAAGTATTGTCCTTTGTTTTCAGATGCAATCCGAAACCTGCGCTCTGACATTTGCTTAACATCCAAACCGAGGTCTTCAGCGATATTCCCAACAAAGGCACCAAGTTCTAATTCTTCAGGAATTGAGTAGCGGATATTTCCAAAGACCGAACTGGTGAGATGCACATGAATCAAGTAAATACACGCCCAACGCGATACTCGGTATTTCCGCAAAAAGGCCATTCTTGATCAAAGAATTGCAAATAAAACAATAGTTTTCAGTTATTTTGTACGGTCCTATTGTAAGGAAGCATATACAATCGTTCATTACCTTACGTTTCCTGGTTTTTGAAATAAGCGATCAATTTTGAGTAGATATCCGAAAATATTTTGTTAATCACATTCGCGATGATTGTGCAAATCTCCACAGATTTTCTGCGACTAATTCTCAGATGTGAATCGGGCGAGTGGGGAGAGGAATCTTCCCCGTTTCGTCGACACTGATCAGTATATGTTGCAGGGTGAGAGGGGGGCGGGCGTGGAGATGGATCCTCAGCTACATTTCGTCACCTCATTGGTAGACAGCGACACAAGCAGACTCGGCCAATAATAACAGCTAGTACTCTTAAAGCAATAGTGCCTCTACAGAAACCGGTAAGAACTGCTTTGTGTATTTAATGTTGTGCAACTTCAATTGACATTTCTGGCTAATCTTATTACAGTAGTCACATGATACCACATGGTACCACATGGTGCCACTGCCGTGCAATCATATAAGTAGGATGCTTTATAGGTCGCAATACCATCCATTTGAGTAACATTGTTCTTTGCAGCTTCGGTACGTGATCTAATGAATAAGACTTCCTATTCACTTTGCTATTCACATGATTACTCGAATAAACTATTCACGAGGTACAAACGCTGATATTTTGCCGTCAGGTATGTTTGAAAAGTGATTCAAATAATTATACTCTCAGTTCTAATTATGTCGTTTGACATATTCACATGAATTTTCGTAGTCGAGAGTGTGGTGCTGGAAAGGCACAGCATGTCAGGCAGCATCCAAGGAGCAGGAGCAGCATAAATTTTCGTAGACGTATTTAAAAACAAATGTTAGTTTTGCTAGTTATAACTAACAATAACCTCTTTTGCATAGTGCACTTCATGTATGCTCAATACCATTGCGTTTTAGGCATCTGCTACATTGAAGAGGATATCTTGTCAATCATGCCACTGTGAGGTGTTTATCTATGTAATCGTAATTTAAAACGATGGTTTCGTGTCACAGTTGTACATGACTATAAATGCAGCAAAGCCGAGATACTTTGTTCCCTGGTGCTGATTGAGGGATAAGTATGGTCGGGATACCACGAAAATTGCCTGCCCATTCTTCTAAATAGTGCCATGGATCTTTTCAAGTCAAGTAAGCAGAAAGATGACACATTCCATGAAAAGAAAACGCGTCTCCAATTGTGCATCATTCCTTCAGGATTTCACTGGGCTGTCACTGTAATTTTCTGCTCAAGTTCCGGCCTCATACTTGTACTGGGGACAATTTGATATGGAGATATGATTTACAAGACAGGCGGTATTCAGTGGTAACTTGTTTTTCAACTCTGCCACCGTTTTGGAACGATTATCTGAAGTTAAAGCTGAGCTTGACTTTGCCCTACATATACTTTAGCTAATAACTAAAGACCAATGCTCCAATAGACAGCTAATTGCGAATTTAATTTTTATTCCCTTATAAAAAAGCAGCCTTTTGATTAATTAGTTGAGTCGGGTGGTGTCACTGTCAACGCCAATACTTCCTGTCTGATTTTAATTACCCATGAAAATATGATTCTGTAGGAGGTTTACTGACAGGAAACGATCTCTGCATTGTCACTATAGTCGCAATTTTCATTGGAAATTCAAGTATTTTGACCCTTTGGTGAAAAAGAAACCAATTTACTTTTTTTCCAACTTACCATGCTGCGTCTTGTGAAATGCAACTTCTTGATGGCTATACTCTCACGCACCCACTGCTCTTGGTCAACTCTGACATTGTGTTTACACGTTTAGAAGTTACTGAAAATGAAGTCTTGGCGAATTGCTGCAGTGCTTCTTGAAGATGGCCCATATTGCAACCATGATGGTGAAAAAAGAAATATAACCATAAAGTAATGGTTTCAGCTTCATTCTCCTGGGCTAATTGGCCTTCAATTGTGTCGTGCGTCTTGAGTGCTATTGTGCACAAAAAAGCAAGTGCACATTGTGCACAGCTGACTTACAGCCTCGAGGTAGTGCAAATGCTTTGTGTAGGAATAAATTGAGATTTGTAGAGCATAGAAAAACCAAGTTGACACAGTTATTATGGTTGACATTGACAAAGCAAAACCTTTGGAAACATAGGCAATGTGCTGATGTGTGAAATCTGTCAGTAAAGGAACTGAACATTGTTAGTCCCAGAATAATGTTCTGAGCAAAATGCAAAAACATGTGGTAGTAGAGGGATTGGTTTCCAAAACTACAATTAATAAACTAAGTACTACAATGATTTCAGCCAATGTAGGACATCGCCCCTCACTTCTACTGACTGCAAAATCTGAAATTATTTGCTTCTATATTCCGACCAATGTTGTTTCAGAGTCGATGGAAGACACTGTCAACTCAGCACTGGAATCAAGTTCGTTGACACATGTTTGGAATGGCTATATCGTGAACTTTAGCTAATTCAAAATGAAGCAAACAAAAAAAACAGTGAGCAAATCATGGCTGACTAATTCACTTTTGGTAGCAAAATCATCATTGTGTTGCTCTAATGTGGACAGATGGGCATGAGGGCACTTAATGGTTGGATTGCATTTAATCTGTTTTTTTTGTGGACGGGTTATATGCTGACAAATTTACGTTTTCTTGCTTAATGATCTTCTTATAATCACATTGCACCAGCTTTATCAGGTCAGCAGTATGGACATTTACTGAACATTGGTCGAAAATTATGGTCCTGGAAAAGCACAGCCGGTCAGGCAACATCTAAGGAGTAGAAAAGTTGATGTTTCTAGCATGAGCTCTTCATCAGAACCTGATGAAGAGCTCATGCTCGAAACATCGACTCTCTTGCTTCTCAGATGCTGCCTGACCGGCTGTGTTTTTCCAGCACTATACTTTTTGACTCTGATCTCTAGTATCTGCAGTCCTCTCTTCCTCCTTTTACTGAATTTGCACAGATGTAAGTAAATCATATACCATAAATACATAAACAACAAAGAGCTCATTTGTTATGTACACGAGCTAGATGAAAATCAAGCTTCGGCTGGCAAATAAGTTACAATTTCCATGCCACATTAGTGTCAAGCAATATCAGCATGCAAATACAGAAACAAGAGCCGGACATTCAGCCCTTTGAGCCTGCATTGCCATTTAATAAAACAATGGCTTATCGAACATTTTAATACTGTTTATCCTCATTAACCTCATAACCTATATTCTGTGCATATTCAAAGACTTATCAACTTTTACTTTAAATATATCTACAGAATGATATTCAGAACAATTTGAGGGAGCGTGTTCAAAAGATTCACCACTTCTGAGGAAAGATTTTCTAATCATCTCAATCCTAAATGCCACACCATAATTTTAAGTTGTGCTGTCTGTTTCCAGACTTCTCATTGGTTGTCTTATCGTTATCTACCCTGTCTACCGTTTTCATTTTTTTTTTCTGGTTTCAATAAATTCACCTGTTCTTCGTGAAAATACAGACTTGGTTCCCTAGACTCTTCAAAGTGCTGTCCTGCCATTAGTTAAACAAATCTGATGAATTCTAATTGTATTTCCTTGATGCAAACAATACATTTCCTAAAATAGGAAAATAACAACTAATATCAAGAGTCAGCAAATCAATCTCTCAAGCTTGATCTGCCATTCAATATGATCGTGACTGATCTCATATTGGCCTCAATTCCAATTTCCTACCCACTCTCCTTAACCCTTCAAAATATTACGAATTGCAAATATGTCTATCTCCTACTTAAATTTCCTGTCCTGGCATCTATCATTCTCTGGAGTACTGAATTCCACAGATTCAAGACCATTTGTGTGATGCGATTTCTCCTCATCTCTATTTTATACCTGCTATCCCTTATCTTAAAGCAATCACCTCTTATTTTAGGTTGCCTCATTCATTTAAACCCAAACATGTATTGGCCTAAACTGCTCAATTTCACTTCATAAGACAGGCGCCTCACCTTGGAATTCAATCTCGAGAATCCCCTCCAATCTGCCTCAAATAAAACAACATCTCTCCTTCATTAAGGCGCTAAAACTGTGAACAATACTCCACGTGCCGTTTCACTAATGTCCTGTAGAGTTGTAGCAACATTTTCCTATATTTATACTTACATGTTTTCACAAAAATAACGTCCTTTTATACTACCTGCAGCACTTGTAGATTAGCTTTCTTCAATTCATACAGGAGGTCTGATTATTTCTCACTGAAGTGTTCTGAATTTTCTCTCTACTTACATAATAAATTGCCTTTCTGTTCTACCCATTAAATATGGTAATCACACACGTATCCCTATAAAACACTATTTGCAAACTTTTGGTTCATTTACCTAAACTATCCATATCCATTTGCAAACCGCTCATTTTGTATTGAAACTGACTTTCACACAAAACTTGTGTCAGCTGCAAATTTGGCTGATGCAGATTCGATCTATGCAGAGAAAGTGAGGTCTGCAGATGCTGGAGATCAGAGATGGATCAGAGAGGAAGAAGTGCTAATGCCCGAAACGTCGATTCTCCTGTTCCCTAGATGCTGCCTGACCTGCTGCGCTTTTCCAGCAACACATTTCCATATTCGATCTATGCATCCAAGTTATTAATATAGATTATTAAATAGGGTTGGAAGACTGAACATTGTGGTACTCCACAGGCTAACTTTTGCCAGAAAGATAAAACGAATATTTTTTTCCCTGACTCTCTGCCTTTTGTTCATTAGCCAATCCTCTGTTTAAGTTAATACATTACCTCTAACCTGATATGATCTTACTTTGTTTCTGGTTGTCCAGGCATACTGCATCCACACGGTCCTGATTATTCAGTTTGCTTGTTACAACTTCAAAGAACCCTCATAAATTAGTCAAACACGAGTCACCCTTCATAAACTATGCCGACTATGATGAATTGTGTTTTGAATTTCCAAATGTCCCGTTGTTACGTCCTAATAACGTATTCTGACTATTACCAGGTGACCAATATTAAACAGACTGGTCTACTGTCTACTACTTACCCACTGTTTAACTCCGTCCTTTTTTTGAACAGTGGTGCTCGATTAACTTTATTCCAGTCTACTGTAATCTTTTCGACGCCCAGAATAGTTCGGAATGTTATAACCAATGGATTGTGTACTCTGCTTCCACGTCAGTTAAGGAAACCCAAATTAGAAACATTGTTTCTAGCGCAGTTTAACCAAACTCGCACAATTGAAAATAGATGTTACTACTTCTGCTCTCAAATCTTGTTTTTATTTTCCCAATAAGGGCTACAACTGTATTAGCTTCCTAAATGATAATTACAAATGCATGTTACCTTTCAGTGGCTGATTTACAAGGACACTCAATTTCCTTTACACATTTCCATTCAGTCACCATTTCAGAAATACGCTCCACATCAGGTCTTCCTCCCAAAGTGAATGACTGAAGATTTCTCCACGTTATGTCCCCCCTATCCGGGCATTGGATAGGCTTATGGTGGTTAGTGGGCTAGTGTAGGTTAGGTGGGCTTGGATCGGCGCAACATCGAGGGCCGAAGGGCCTGTACTGCGCTGTATTCTTCTATGTTCTATGTTCTATGTTCTTTTCCTCAAAACACTTATTTCTGCTCATCTTGCATCATCTTCAAATTTGGAAAGATTATAATCGGTGACTATCACCAAACTGCTAAGTTATATTGTGAATATCTGCAATCAAAATGATGTCCCTTGTCAGTTGTCAGTCAGCTAACACAAGAATGAACCGTGTATTGCATCTTGCTTATCTTTAATTTTTCTGGATACTCCTTAATCCATGTTACTTCCTATACTCTTTGTTCTAATTTAGCACACCAACGTGCAATGCGTCACCCTTCCAAAAAGCCTGTGAAAGTATAAATATTCCACATCCATCGAATCCTCGTGTATGAAGCTTGTCATACACGAATTTCCACTTGCAAATCCATGCTGACCCTGCCCGATTAGATACGTTTTATTTTTGTGTTCTGCTGTTGGTTCTCTGCATAGATCGAATCTCCATCAGCCAAATTTGCAGCTGACACAAGTTTTGTGTGAAAGTCAGTTGCAATACAAAATGAGCGGTTTGCAAATGGATATGGATAGTTTAGGTAAATGAACCAAAAGTTTGCAAATAGTGTTTTATAGGGATACGTGTGTGATTACCATATTTAATGGGTAGAACAGAAAGGCAATTTATTATGTAAGTAGAGAGAAAATTCAGAACACTTCAGTGAGAAATAATCAGACCTCCTGTATGAATTGAAGAAAGCTAATCTACAAGTGCTGCAGGTAGTATAAAAGGACGTTATTTTTGTGATATATTCTTAGCATTTTACCTACTTATGATGCAACGCTGAAGGGCCTTTCGTTCCCTGCTTCTCCGTTTGCTCCTCTTTTAAATAGCATCGTGAGATTTTCAAACTTCCAATCTGCAGCAATCATTTCAGCACGTGAAGAATTACCAATGCATGACGAATCCTGTAGCCAATCTGTGATGCAGACTATGAAATCATCAGAACTTTTCAACTTTTAACCCTATTAATTTCTCCACTTCAGCGTCCTTACGAATTCTTTCAACTCTATATTCTTCCTAGATCTGGGAGGTTATTTGTATCTTCCTTAATAAATGCATACAGAATGGATCTATTACGTTCACAGCTCAAAGTCTTGATTTGCTCGCTTGCTCCGTACAGCAGGCCAGGAACAGTGCCAGTCCCCTCGGTCAGCATGTGCGCAAGAAGTGTTTGCAGCTACAGCTTCTGCAAGCTTGCGTTTCAGAGCTAGAACGGTGGCTGCGAACACTGGAACATCTGCGCAGTAGAGGGAATCATGGATAGCGTATAGAAAGGCGGTCACACAGCAGGCTCAGACGATGCAGGCAGGAAGGGAATTGGTAACTACCAGACAAGAGAGATAGACAGACAGTGCAGGAATCTCCTGTGGCCATTCCCCTGCAAAACACATTGTTATGGATTGGGCCAGACCACTCAATGCATTCTTAAGCAACAGCTCTAGACCTAATTTTGCAATTTGCTTCAGTAAGTGTACAGTGAACATTATCTGGAATAAGATAGCTAGGTTGACTACTTGATTTTAAAACAGACAAAAATCTATTCACAAAATTACATAATAAAACGCAAAGAACAGAATAAAGAACCCCTACAGAACTCAACCTATCCAGCTAGACTTAAGTATGCTCTAAATTCACACAACAGTCCCAACAAACAACCTCCTTTGTAAAAAAAAAACAGTATAAATGGAACAAATGCTTACAGGTTGAAGTTGAACGGCGGTAACGAGAGAGAAAGCTCCCTGTTGAACTTCCCAATTCAAGACTGAACTAAAACCTGCTCAGCTCAGCTCAGCTAAAGAGTTGACCTTTCCCCTTTCATTATACAGGTCACTTCTAAAGCATGATCACTTTAGCCTGAAGTCTCATCTGTTTACATATAAACAAAAGGTCTCTCAAAATCTTTTCAAGCTATGAAGCAAACCAGACTGATCGGAGTCTGGACCAGTTTATTGTCCCTCTGAAAAAAAAACAAGGACAGAATCTCCTCGTGCCAAGGAACAGCTTTTAGAAACAAAATATGAGCTTTGTGACATGGCTGAAGGGTGACCAAGGATGGGAACTGAATGTCGCAGCGTATTCAGTATTTAGGAAGGACAGACAAAAAGGAAAAGGTGGTGGGAAGGAAATTAATACAATAGTGAGAAAGGATATTAGGTCTGACAATGTGTCAGCTGTAAGAATAGAGTTGAGAAATACCAAGGTGCAAAAAACATTAGTTGGTCTCATATATATACTCCGAACTGCAGAGGTGATGTTGGGATTGGCATTAAACGGGAAGTCAGAGATGTTTTGATAAGAGGAATATCGGTGATCATGGGTGATTTTAATTGCACACACATTGGACAATTCAATTTAGCTACAATATCGTAGATATGGAATTTCTGGAGTGTATATGGAATGGTTTTCTTGAACAATATGTGAAGGAACCAACTACAAACCAGGCCAACTTAGACTGGGCACTGTGTGATGAGAATGGAACCATCGCAAATCTGGCAGTGCCAGATACCTTGACGATGAGTGACCATAATTGATAGAACCTTTTATCAATCCATGGCTTGAAAAGGCATTTAGGGATAGTATCTGATCTAAGGAAGAAACATACAGATTGGCCAAGGAAATTAATAGGTCTGAGAATTCATAATAGGCGCAGTTTAGAATTCAGCAAAGATAATGACCAAGGGATTGATTGAGAAGAGGGAAATATTATACAAAAGTAAGTTTGCAGGGAACAGAATGAATGACACTAAGTGTCAGAAAGGTGAAGACAAATGTAGGTGCTCGACAGACAGAAACGAAGGAATGCATAATAGGGGACAAAGAAATGTCTGACAACTGAATACATACTTTGAGTTTTGTTTTCACAAAATAGGACAAAATTAGATACCAGAATTCTTGGAGAATGCAAGATTTAGTGAGGGAGTGAACCGAGGGCGATCAATATTCGTAGAGAAATGGTGCTGGGAAGCTTGAGAGGACTGAAAGCAGATAATCCCCAGGGCTTGATAATCGACACCACAGAGTATTTAAGGAAGTGGATCTAGAAATAGTGGATGCATTTTTGGTCATCTCCCGGGATTCTATAAACTCTGGAACAGATTGGAGGGTAGCTTATATCCTAAGGGAAGTTGAGAGAAACCAGGTAATTATAGACCAGTAAGCACAACAAAGGTAATGGGGAAACTTTTTGAATCCATTATCAAGAACTTTATAATGGAGCACTTAGAAAGCAGTGGCAGAATCAGCCCGTTTCAGCATGGATTTATGAAGGCGAAATCATGCTGATGTTATTAGTAGAGTTGACAACGGGGGAGTTAGTTGATGTAGTATATTTGGACTTTGAGAAAGTGTTAAATGCCCCGCATAAGAAATTCTTGTGTAAGATTAAAGCACATGGGATTGGGAAAGTGTATTGAGATGAAGAGAAAACTGGTTGGCAGAGAGGAAACAACGATTTGGAATTAATGAGTATTTTTCAAATTGGCAGTAATAAATCATGGGGTGCCACAGGGATCGGTCCTGGGACACCAACTATTCACAACATATATTAATCATTTGCATGAGCGCAACAAAATGTAATATCTCAACGGTTGCGGATGATACCGTGAGAGGGTGAATTGTGACGAGGATGCAGAGATTCTTCGGCATGATATGGACATCGAGGTGAGTGGGCAAATCAATGGCAGATGTAGTATAATTCATTTTGGAAGCAAAAACAAGAAGGCAAATTACTTAATGAATGGCTGCAAATTGGCAGAGTTGAGTGTGCAGCGGGATCTGGGTGTCCTTCTGCACCAGTCACTGAAGGTAGGCATGCAGGCGCAGCAGGTGGTAAATAAGGCAAATGGCATGTTGCCCTCATTGCGAGAGGTTTTGAGCACAGGAGTAGGAATATGTTGTTACTGTTATACAGGACCATGGTGAGGCCATCCCTAGAATAGTGTGTGCAGTTTTGGTCTCGTTTTCTGAGGAAGGATATTCTTGCTTTCTAGAGTGTGCAGTCAAGTTTTACCAGGCTGATTCCAGGGACGGTGGGACTGATGTATGAGGAGAGTTCAGGTGAATGTGGGGTATCGCATAGAGACTTATAAATTTTGAACAGGATTAGACAGCATAGATGCAGGGAGGATGTTCGCAATGGTGGGGGTGTCCATTGCTTTCGCTGGAGTTCAGGTGAATGTGGGGTATCGCATAGAGACTTATAAATTTTCAACAAGATTAGACAGCATAGATGCAGGGAGGATGTTCGCAATGGTGGGGGTGTCCAGAACCATGGGTCATAGTCTAAGAATTCGGAATGGACCATTAATGACAGAGATGCGGAGACATTTCTTCACCCAAAGAGTGGAAAGAATGTGGAATTAATTACCACAGGGAGTAATTGATGCCATAACATTGAATGTATTCAAGAGATGGCGCGATATAGCACTTGGAGTGACTGGGATCAAAGGCTATGGGGAGAAAGCATGATCACGATGAATGGTCGAGCTGGCTTGAAAGGCCGATTAGCCTCCTCCTTCTCCTATCTTCAACGTTTCTAAGTAGCAATTTCTCTACTTCCCCATTGCAAACTTTCTTGATTATGTTTTAATCAATTTAGAGTTAACTTACGCATTTTGTCACTTACCTCTACAAATTTCTGTAATCTGTTTCATATGTATCACCATTGAATATGTTTTCTATTCTCTCTCTTTTTAAAAAAACTCGTGTTGCTCCTTGGTTCTATTCTAAAACATTCTCGATCTTCAAACTTTTCCAATTTATTTCCACTTCATATGCCTTTTATTTTAAACATAGATATATCTCAATTCTCTTTCTTAGCCGAACTGCCTTAGCCTTGGTACCTTGAAGTATTAGAAGGTAGAACAGTACAGCACGGTACATTTGGCCCTCAATGCTGTGCCAAACTTTCATCCTACTCTAAGATCAAACTAACCTGCATATCCTTCATTTTACATTCATCCATGTGGCTATCCAAAAGTCGCTGAAATGTCCCAAATGTATCTGACTTTACTACCACTGCTGGCAGTGGGAATTCCACGCACCCAGCATTCACCAGCACAGTGTAAAGAACCTACTTTTGACACCTCACCTAAAGCTTCCTTCAATCTCCTTAAAATTATGCCCATGATAGCCATTTCTGCCTTGGGAAAACGTCTCTCGTATCCACTCTCTCTATCCCTCTCCTCATCTTGTACACCTCTGTCAAGTCACCTCTCATCCTTCATTGGTCCAATGAGAAAAGCCCTAACTCTCTCAATCTTTCTTTAGAAGACATGGCCTCGAGTGCAGGCAACATTCCAATAAATCTCCTCTGCATCCTCTCTAAATCTTCCACATCTTTCTTAGAATGAGCCAATCAGGACTGAATACAATATTCCAAGTGAGATCGATCCAGGGCCCCAGTGTTCAAAATCCATATAAATGATGAAAATATGGCAAACACTTCTAGATCAGCAAATATTGCAAAAATGTTGAAAATATGACATGAAGTGCGCAGTCAAATGTAGGGAATGATTAAAAAAGAGGCTAAACTTGGATGTAGATTCACTGAATGACAGCAAAAATCACTGCAAATTAAATATCAAAACGATAAGCACAAGCCTATCATCTTTGAAGGAGCAATGAACGTGTAGTGCATTTCTTAACTCTGTAATATTAGGAAGTATGAATAACTGGAAACTGGCATGTAGGTGCAGCAACAAAATCGGAATTTCAATATTTTTGATTTGATCGCAAGATGACTTCAGTAGAGATGCAAAGACTTCCTTCGATTGTTCAGGACGTTAGTGTAACTGTATTTGGAGTACTGTGTTTTGTTTTTGCTGCTTTGCCAAAGGAATAACAGACTGACCATTACTCCAGTGCAGCAGAGGAATTGAAAAACAACCTTAAAGTAGAGGTTGAGGAAATGGGGCGTGAATATTCTGGAGTTTAGAAGAATGGCAGACGATTTCAAACAAACATATTAAATTCTTAAAGTGGTATACAGAGTAAGTACAGAAAGTTTGCTCCCACAGGCAGTGGAATCTTGTACAAGAAACCTAATTTCAGAATTAAAGTTGAGTTATTAGGTTTGGATGGACATGACTTGCATAACTCTGTCAGTGGTTGCTTGCACTAAAATGTTGAAGATGTTTAGTCAATGAGTAAGTTGAAGACAGAGATTGATTGAGTTCGAGTTACGACATCAAGGAAGCAAGGTATAGTTTATTAATTTGACATTGTCATCAATGATGATGGCGTAAAATTCTGGAACAATCACGAGGCCCAGGATAGCCGACTCCTGCTAATTTGATCTTGTGATTAAGCATTCCACTACCTGACAGAAGGAGTTTTTCTCTGCCACCATCTCTTTGAACTTATAAATTCCCCTTTCACAATTCTATTTTTGAAGCCATAGTTCTTGTTTTACACACCATTGTTCCTTATCTTGTATGATTATTGATTCCTTTTTTGTGCTTTTAATGTAATGTTAATACGATTGCTTGTCCTATAAACAGGAATGTCATCATAACATGTTGAAAATGGATTTGTTGGAATTTCAAATAATTAATCATCATGATTGGTCTTGTTTTTCCTTCCCCGGGTCATTAACCCTTTCCTGATTGATAAAGTTGCTAAGTAATCACTAACAGCTTAATGTCAGGAAAGGCTATATGCCTAATGAAACTGACCACTAAGGGAATTATACCAGTTGTCGCTAATAATTCAAAACCTTCAATTCTTTGCAATGACTCCCATTTCAATAATTGTACTTCTTGGTGTTGCTAGCTACTACATACGTGTTAAAACAATTCCATTTAGTAACAATTTCTAAGTGTAACAGAGATCACTTCAAGGCTTGCCATCACATTTTTCAAGAAATTATAGTTTAAGTAGTTAGAAGTTTTGCCACGTTTATGTTCTAACTTCTGTTCGTTTGCTTTTTTCCCCCCTAAAATGCCCAAGATGTATTAAAGAAAGCATCTCTTACCTCGCAATCCATGTCTTTGTTTATTGAGATTAATGCATTTTCATGTTTTGTGGCGACACATGTCCCAGTCTTCACATCAAACATTGATGGAGCCGAATCGTGTAACTTTAGAAACAGCAAATCATTCATAACGGGATCATAGCGAAATTGTTGTGGAAGACTCTCGTTTTCATACGCTTGCGTATACTTGGGTGGTATCTGCAGATTTACGCTTGCCTTTTGAATTCCGTGGAGAGAATTTCCCCGGGAGAAGCAGCAAAAATCATTGGTGACTTCATTTCTACCACTGCACACCTTAATACCCAGAAAAATAATAGCCAAGAGTAAAATAAATGAGGTTGTGCCAAATAAAATCATCAGGTAAAATTTCAAATCGGATTTCCATGGTCCAGTGATCCCCAACATTCCCGTGGTTGGTATAGTTGCTGTTTTATCGTCCTGTACATATAGATTGATAGTAAGTGTCAATGAAAGGGATGGCGTTCCATTGTCCCTCACCAGAATTATAACTTTTGGGCGGAGTGAATCTTTGCTTGTAAATTGGCGAATGGTCCATATTTCTCCTGTTTCCTGAGCCACTGTGAAGAGGGTTTCGTCATTGGACAGATGAAGTTGGTAAGAAAGTTTGGCATTCATACCAGAATCGGCGTCCGTAGCTGTAATTTTTGTGACTAAGTAACCGGGTTCAGCGGTTCTCGGTATTGTTTCCTCGATTTCAGATCCTTTCGCCGGCAAAGGCGACACAATCACAGGGGCATTGTCATTCTGATCCACGACGATCACATTGACAGTTACGTTACTGCTGAGTGGAGGAGACCCAGCATCCGTCACTTTCACGTGGACTTCAAAACCTGTTATTTGTTCAAAATCAAATGATTGTTGAGCGAAGATTACGCCGTTGACAGAGTTTATCGAAATGTACGTAGATACAGGCAAATTGTCTATTAGGCTATTCAAAATCGAAAATGAAAGTTTTGCATTTTGATTGGAATCTGGATCAATGGCTGATACAGAACCAATTGAAGCTCCAATTACATTGTTTTCTATTATATGCATGGCGAAGGAAGGCTGCGTAAAACGTGGTGCATTGTCATTTATATCTGAAACTTGAACTTGTATTCTTTTACTCGTCGAAAGTGGAGGGGATCCAGCATCCTTACACATAATTGTAATGTTGTATTTTGATACCTTTTCGCGATCTATAACTCCGTGCGTGACTAATGTATAGTAATTTTTTGAAGAGTTTATGAGCCTAAACGGGATACCTCCAGCAATTCTGCAGGAAACCTCTGCTGTATTTTGAGAGTCTCTATCGGTAATTCTAAAAACAGACACGGCAGTGTCCGGTGAAACATTTTCTGGAATCGTGCTCAACGTGGTTCTCATTATTATCTCAGGGGAATTATCGTTGACATCAGTAACCATTACCAAAACGTTGCAATATACTGCGAGTGAATATGGCCCCCTGTCTTTAGCTTGTACTGAAATATGGTAACGATCTGATTCTTCAAAGTCCAGGAATCCAGTCAGCCTAATTTCACCGGTAGTCGCATCTAAGCTAAAGGCCTCGCGTACTTTATCAGGAGTGTGATCACTGAAAGAGTACATTACATCGCCGTTCAGGCCTTCGTCTGCATCAACGGCAGTTACTTTCACAATCAAAGTATTTTTAGGTGTATTTTCTGCAATTGTAACGTGATAGATACTTTGTTCGCAAACGGGAGCGTTGTCATTCGCATCAACTACATTAATTTTAATTTGCGTGGTTCCGAATTTCTTCGGATTCCCTCCATCAGACGCCGTTAGCGTTAGTTCAAGATTCGGTTCCTGTTCTCGGTCTAAATTTCTCTGCAGCTCCAGTTCTGGGATGCCAGGTTGCCTGCCGTCTGGTTGTGATTTTAATGTGAAATGCTGGTTAGGGCTCAGGTGATAGGAGCGAACACTGTTGGTTCCAGTGTCGGGATCAATCGCACCCTGGAGTGGAAAGACCGTTCCAAGCGGCGTCAATTCAGATATTTCCAGGCTAACTTCCTTTCTCTGGAAAACTGGCGCGTTATCATTTATGTCGATAATGTCCACTTCAATACGATAAATTTTAAGCGGATTCTCGATCGCCGCCTCTAACATTAAAACGCAACTGAGGCCTTGTTCACAAAGCTGCTCTCTGTCTATTTTTTCCTTTATAAGCAAAGCTCCAGTTTTTAAATTTACGGTTAAATATTGTCTTTCATTTTCAGACGCAACCCGAAACATGCGCTCGGACAGTTTATTAATATTTAAGCCGAGGTCTTCAGCAATATTCCCAACAAAGGCACCAACCCCTAACTCTTCGGGAATTGAGTAGCGAATGTTTCCATGTACAGACTCGGAGAGATACATAAGAATGAAGGAATGAACGAGCCATTGCGATTCTCGGTAATTTAGCAAAAATACCATTCTGGTTGAAATAATTGTAGGTAACTGGTTCTCAGATTAATTCTACGCTCCTTATTTAAAGCAGGAGAATATACTTGCTTATTACCTTGGATTTGCAAATTTCAGAAAAAGCTGCGTTTTTCTTCAAGCGCCGGCAGTACCTTTTCAAAGTAGCTAGGCCTTTTTTGTACAAATCCCGCAGATTGCCTCCCATGTATAGTCAGATATGAATCGAGCGCGTGGAGTAATGGATGTTCTTCGTTTCTTCGATACTGCACAGTGTTTGGTGTTGGGGGAGTGCTGCTGGATCCTCAGCCAGATTTACTCACCTCATTGGTTGACAGCGACACAAAGAGACTCCGTCAATAATAACAGCTCGTACTCTTAAAGCAAGAGTGCCTCTGCAGTGAAAAGAAGAACTGTTTGGTGCATTTATTGTTGTGCAACTTTAATTGGCATCACTGGCAATACTTTTTTTTTCTTCAAATTGCGATCGCATTGACCTTTACTCTAATTGGCCCAATTCCTTCCATATCTGAACCTCATTGAATTGGTTAAGACAGTTTATAATTAGTTGGGTTTGTCAACAAAAATATAATCTCACATTGCTCTGTCAGATTGCACGCCTGACTTTTTGAAACAATCTAACTATTCTCTACTATATGTCTGTCTATATTTGTATTATTGTTAATGTAATATGTGCCTCAGCCTTGGAATCCTGTTGCTTTGTCAAATTTAAATGAAGTCAAAGAGTCTCTAAAAGAATGCAACCTGTGAGAAAGAATATGTTCACACTTGCAGTGACTGTCCTTTCAGACTTGAGGAGGAAAAAAAGATGCACCAAGTATTTGCAGCAAGGTTGCATAGTCTTTATGTGAATGATTATTGGTATCTGAATTGTGACACATTGTGAAATAATTTCATTCAAACTGAATATTCGACATACGTAATTTACATATACGAAGTTACAGTATAATCGCAATGACACAAAACCTGTAATCCAGAAGCCTAGATTGTTGCTGTTTGCACGCAGTTTCAATTGTCTCCAGAAACACTGGAGGAATTTAAGTTCAATTAATTCATCTGGATAATTAAGTTAGCTTTGATAATTGTGACCAACGTAACGATTGTCACTTACCTAAAAAGAAATCTGAGTTAAGGATGTCTTAGGGCATGATATCTATCATTTCTTCCTGACCTGTCATTTGGTCCACAGCAATGTGGATTCCATTAAATTCAAGTGAAATTATTGAACTGCATTAAGTTATTGTCTTAATACCATCGCTGACATTCTGTGATAAAATAAATAAAAATAATTCTGTGCATTAACATATTGCAGAATCACTTAATGCACAATAAAATAATTCAGAAAGCGGAACAGCTGGATTCTGATCACAGTTTCAGAGGAATCTTTAAATCAGGAAATGGATACTTGAGTGGATTGCATATAGTTACCTGTGAGTTTTGAGAAGATTTGTAGCTCAGGTTGAGGTTCAGGAGGTAGGGTTACTCACTGAGCTGGACGTTTCATTTTCAGACGTTTCATCACTATACTAGGTAACATATTCAGTGAACCTTCGGACAAAGCACTGCTTATTATTCATGCTTTCTATTTATATGTTTGGGTTTCTTTGGGTTGGTGATGTAATTTCCTGTTGTGATGTCATTTCCTATGGAAATGACATTTCCTATTCTTTTTCTCAGGGTTGTGGTAAATGGGGTCCAAGCCAAGTGTTTGTTGGTAGAGTTTTGTTTGGAATGCCATACTTCTAGGAATTCTCATGAGTATCTCGATCTGGCTTGTCCTTGGATGGATGTGTTGTCTCAGTTGAAGTGGTGTCCTTCCTTACCTGTGTGTAAGAGTACTAGTGAGAGAGGGTCATATTGTTTTGTGTCTAGTTGATGTTCATGTATCCTGGTGGCTAGTTTTCTGCCTGTTTGTCCAATGTAGTGTTTGTTACAGTTCTTGCATGGTATTTTGTAAATGACATTAGTTTTGCTTGTTGTCTGTATGGGGTCTTTCAAGTTCATTAGCTGCTGTTTTAGTGTGTTGGTGGGTTTGTGGGCTACCATGATGCCAAGGTGTCTGAGTACTCTGGCAGTCAGTTCCGAGATGTCTTTGATGTAGGAGAGAGTGGCTAGGGTTTCTAGATATGTTTTGTCTGCTTGTTTGGGTTTGCTGCTGAGAAATCGGCGAATTGTGTTCATTGGGTCCCCATTCTGTACCTTCCCCTATTGGTAGAGGCTGTAGAAAAGCATTGCCAGGGTGAGATGGATCTTTGAACATACTGGCGGCCTTTCCTTTACAGCGGGCCTGGTAGATAGATTCTATAGATGGGAGGCTGGCATTTGTAACCGTCTGGGCTGAGTTCACTACTCTCTGGAACCATTTCAGGTCTTGAATAGTACAGTTGCCATACCAGGTAGTGATACATCCAGACAGAATGCTCTCGATGGCGCACCTATAAAAATTGGCAAGAGTATTCACCGTCATGCCAAATTTTCTCAGCTGCATGAGAAAGAAGAGACATTGTTGGGCGTTTGTAAGCAGTGTATCCACATCAAGAGTGCAAGAAAGCTTTTTGTTAATGACTGCTCCAAGGAGTTTGACAGTCTCCATCGTTCCACCTCTGTGCTGTTAGTGTGTAGGGGGGCATGGGTAATATCCCATGGAAAGTCAATAATGAGTTCCTTGGTTTTGCCAGCATTGAGAGCTAGGTTGTACTCAGTGCA
>NC_057723.1:4311937-4342900 GCF_004010195.1 Chiloscyllium plagiosum
AGAGGTTTATATAATCATGAGGCACATGGTTAGGATAAATGGACAAAGTATTTTCCCAGGGGTGGGGAGTCCAGAACTTGAAGGTATAGGTTTAGGGTGAGAGGGGAAAGATATAAAAGAGACCTAAGGGGCAACATTTTCACACAAAAGGTAGTACATGTATGGAATGAGCTGTCAGAGGAAGTAGTGGAGGCTAGTACAATTGAAACATTTAAAAGGCATCTGGATAGGTATATCAATAGGAAGTGTTTGGGGGGATAAGGGCGGTGTGCTAGCAGGTGGGACTAGATTTGGTTGGGATATCTTGTCGGCATGGACAAGTTGAACTGAAGGGTCTGTTTCCATGCTATACATCTCTATGACTCTCTCTCAGACAAGCATGTATTGGATCCTTTCATACACAGACATTGCTGCATTCTTTATTCTTCTTAGACATATCCATTGGCTTGGAAGTTTGCTTTAACTTCTTATTTGTTTTACAGCTACAGTAGTTACCATACTCCCAAAGGACCACACGACTGTTCTCTCATTAGAATGGTGATGAGTTTAAGCTGAGGGTCCCAGGCTTCAGGCGGGCTGGGAGGTTGAGACAGCAGAACTTTCATAGTGACCTTAGCTGGTGTGGAATTAGAAGAAGAGCTGTTTTTGCCATTTTGTATCACAAACCATCAGTTCAACCAACTCAAGATAAGAAGAAAAAGACATATTGACTGTTCTAGTGACGGGTTGCTAGGTTAACTGGAAAAAGGAAAACTTGCAGACCAAATTTTATTTAGGGGTCTCATTTATCCGGTAATACCAGCATCTGGTAAGACACTCCTGCAGAACATTCCATATTAACCGGCTGATTTTGAAATAACCCTGGAACAGCTTGACATGTTCTGAAACGCGTGTCGTCAGTTCTATTTGCAGCAATTTTCTCAGAGCACAAACGCTTTGCAGTATTTGGTACATCTGTTCCTTACTTGACATCATATTGGCTGAATGCAATAGACTGAATATAGGTAGCCTCTGTGAGGCTGAGGGCCTCAGGACGAGGCAAAGATGCTTTACACTGAATGGAATCTTTTATGGAGGTTCTAAACCCTGTTCACAGTTTAATTTTCCACACAGTTTTTGATATTTTAGGGCACGTCAATACAAAAATGTTGGGGGTGGCGACTTTTTGAAAATTATTATGGTAGACAAAACCCCAGGACCTGATGGTCACTATTCCAGAAGTCTGAGGGAGACCAGTCAGAAAATTGCTGGGGCTTGTCCGAAATCGTTGGATCACAGGAGAGATCCCAGAGGACTAGATAATAACCGACATTATTCTTTTCTTTAAGAAAGACAATAGGGATAATCTGGGAAATTACAAGGTTCATGCCTCATGACAGTGGTAGGGAAATTATTGAAGATTCTTAGCGATAGGTTTTAATCACTTTTTAAAATGAATATGAACTTATTAGCAATAAGCAGCATATTTTTGTGCGGAGAATGTCATGTCTCACAAACGTTACTGAGATCATTTAAGAAATGACAACGATGATTGATGCGGGCATGGCGGTAGATGTTGGATATATGGACTTGATCAAGACATTTGACAAATCCCTGATGGCAGGCTGACACAAAAGGAGAGGGTAGTGACCTGGTAAGGTAGCTACAGAATTAGCTTAATCGTAGAAGACAAAGTCTAGTGTAGGAAGAATGTTTTTCAGTCCGTCGATCTATGACCAGTGAGTATTCCGCAAGGATTAGTGATCCATGTCATTTTTATAACAATAAATTATGTGTAGAAAAATGTAAGTGGCCTGATTGGTACACTTGTGCATGCTACAATAATTGGGGCAGCTGTGGATAGTGAGGTTGATTGCCAAAGGATACAGTAGTATAAATATACGCTGGAGACTTGGTCACAGAAATGGCAAATGGAGTTTAATTCAGACAAATGTAACGTGATATATTTTGAGGGAACTAATACAGGAAAGAAATGTACAGTAAATGGTAGAACCCTAAGTAGTATTAACATGCAGTCGGCCTAGATGAACGGGTCCACAGTTCCTTGAAAGGCCAACACAAGTGGATAAGACAGCCAAGAAGGCAGATCACATGTTTACCTTCATCGATTGGGGCATAGAGTATAAAAGTTGATAAATCATGTTGCAACTATATAGAACTTTAAACTTGTGCGTGTCTCTGGTCACCACACTACTAGAAGTGTATGGATATGTCGGAGAGTGTAAAGAAACGGATTATTAGGTTATTTTGCTTGGGGTTAATGGTTTTAATTATGCAGAGACATTTGACAGATTTGGTTTGTTTTCACTTGAATGTCGAAAGATGAGGGGTGACCTGATAGAAGTTTACAAAATTATGAGAGGCATAGATGTAATGGATAGTCAGGGTCTTTTCCGCAGGGTAGAAACGTCAATTACTAGGGGACATAATTTTAATGTGAGAGGAGATAGGTTTGAAGGAAATGTGAGAGGCAGGTTTTCTTTATGCAGACAGTGGTTGGTGCGATGCATGCCCTACCTGGGGGAGTATTAGAAGCAGATGCACAAGTAATGTTTAAGAGGCATTCAGACAGACAGGCAGGAAATAGAGGGAGAAGGGCTGTGCACAGTCAGATGGGATTAGTTTAGAATGGCATTATAGTTCGCACTGATATGGTGGACCAAAGGGCCTGGTCATGTGCTGACCGTACTATGTTTTGTTGTATACTTATTTCACAATGAAAATCCTGCATATAATTTGCCAGCTTCTCCATAATTTATCTCTCTTATTAGTTATTTTTCCCACTTCCTCTAAGTCCCTTGAAAATTGATCCACTTCAAGGGAAAGTGCTTAATCCACAGACACGGCAGAAATAGGTCCTTTCGGAAGTATCATGTGAAAAGCTGCTGAATCCATGTGGCTATTATCCCAGTGGATCATAATATGGTAAGACAGCCCCCGCAGTGGCACCTGGCCTGAAAAACTATACTTCGTATTTTTTTAGTTTTGCTTAATATGGAGTAAAGTCAGGGAGCACATTAACAAAAATCAATTAAAGTACTCTGAATAAAGTAACACAACAGTTTATTCCACAGCACGAAAAAAATGATGAAGTACAATATATTGACAAAAGCAATTGGCAAGATTTCATCAGAAATTTTAAAAATACGAGGAATTACACGTTGTATCTCAACAAGAACTCTGTGAGGACTCAAATCTCAGCGAAATATGAACCCTATTGGCTGCTAAATCTTCTTGCTTTACTGGCCTAGATTTAATAGATTATCTTTTGGGTAATTACATCACATTTGATCGATGCAATTTTCTTCAGTTGATGCCCCTCCCTAAGACTTTTAAAACAAACTGCTAACTGAGCTGACTTTGAACTTAACAGCGTTGTTGAATGTCTTCCTCTCTGACATCTACACAGTGCTCTACACCTCTAGATATCTTCTCACTGAGTTGTAATCAACTGAGGTATACTTCACAGGCATGATGCCACTGCATCAGGAGATTCAAGTCAGAAAACACATTAACAATATTTTATCCAGGTGGCCTGCTGGCCATTGAGCTGGAAACGCACCACGTATTCTAAGAACTGTTTGCAAATCAATGATAAAAAATGACTTGCTGACTTAAAAAAACTCATATATTAGACCAGAAATAAACTAAACTCAAATTTCTTCCACCACCAAATTTAATTTGTCAAATCACAATACCACTGATAATAATAATATGTTAAGAACAATGCCATAGCAATGCAAATATATAACAACCATTGTTGTGGTTCTGTTCGCCGAGCTGGAAGTTTTTGTTGCAAACGTTTCGTCCCCTGGCTAGGCGACATCATCAGTGCTTGGGAACCTCCTGAGAAGCGCTTCTTTGATGTTTCCTCCGGTGTTTATAGTGGTCTGTCCCTGCCGCTTCCGGTTGTCAGTTTCAGCTGTCCGCTGTAGTGGTTGGTATATTGGGTCCAAGTCGATGTGTTTGTTGATGGAGTTTGTGGATGAATGCCATGGCAGAGCACGGTATGGCATTCATCCACAAACTCCATCAACAAACACATCGACCTGGACCCAATATACCAACCACTACAGCGGACAGCTGAAACTGACAACCGGAAACGGCAGGGACAGACCACTATAAACACCGGAGGAAACATCAAAGAAGCGCTTCGCAGGAGGCTCCCAAGCACTTATGATGTCGCCTAGCCAGGGGACGAAACGTTTGCAACAAAAACTTCCAGCTCGGCGAACAGAACCACAACAACGAGCACCCGAGCTACAAATCTTCGCACAAACATATAACAACCATTTCATATGATTCAATTTTGAGTATTACCCTCTTGTGTAAGGCTGTATGGAAACGATCTCTAAATCTAAATACAGCACAACATATCTACCATGTTCTGGTACTTATCTATACTGTTAATAATATTCTAAAATTTGGACTCAAACAAGTTTGTCAAACATGATTTCTCTGTAATAAATCCACGATAATTCTACTTAATCTGACCACTATTATCCAGTGGACGGTGGTTTGCTCGTTGAACTGTAAAGTTCATTTTCAGACATTTCATCACCATACAAGGTAACGTCTTCACTTAGCTTCTGGATGGAGCACTGCTGGTGATTCCTGCTTTCCAACACAGGAAATTACATCACCAGCCCAAAGAAGCACAAACATATAAATAGAAAGCAAGAATTATTAGCAGTGCTCAATCCGGAGGCTCACTGAAGATGTTATCTAGTAAAGTGACGAAACGTCTGAAAATGAACCTTCAAGGTCAGCGAGCAAACCTACATCCAGATCTTCAACTTGAGCTACAAATCTTCTCAACACTCACAAAGTATTCTCCAAATATCACATAATTTCACGTTTACTATTTATAATTAATTCTAGTAAATGATATCGGCTGCATTTACATTGCTTGAGACGAGTTGTGTTTTACGTTTTAAACAAGTATATTAAATACTACTAAGTTGTCAGCTTGAAACATCCAAATCCAAATGTATTTTTACCAGTGTGGATTTATGAAAACATCCTGCAGAATTTCCACATAGTGTGGATATGGATACATGAACATGTCCCAAATAATCCCACACGTTCCAATACTTCTGTTCTGCATTGTAACTGTAATATCAAACAATGATTTAAACTCCATTCCACATCTGTTGACTAAGGTGGAGATGCCGCTGTTGGATAGGGCTGGATAAAGTTAAAAATCACACAACACCACCGTATAGTGCAACAGATTTATTTAGAAGTACTAGCTTTCAGAGCGCTGATCCTTCATCTGATAGCTGTGGATCAGGATCATAAGACACTGAATTTATGGCAAATGATCACAGTGTCATGCATGCAACTGATACAACATATTTAACAAACCTAGATTGCTGATAAGTCTTTCCTTTTTTAGAATGGATTGCAGGTTTCAGTTCATTAATATGTAAATCCCAGAACATCTTTCAAGTCACATTCTCGAGTCAACTTAAGGTTTTATAAAAAAAAGTGACATATCAGCTCAGAAAATGCATTAAAGGTATAAGGTCAGAGTCTGTCTATATTCCTATCTTGAATCAGACTGCTTCTATTTCCATAGTAAGAATTCATAAAATGTTGCATGGATTGACTGCCTGCATTGACTTCCTTCAGATTATGTGTGTTTTTTTTTAAACAAAATAGAATGTATCTGCAATTACAATTCTGCAAATGCAAATTCAATTGAATCAGACTGCTTCTATTTCCATAGTAAGAATTCATAAAATGTTGCATGGATTGACTGCCTGCATTGACTTCCTTCAGATTATGTGTGTTTTTTAAAACAAAATAGAGTGTATCTGCAATTATAATTCTGCAAATGCAAATTCAACCAATAGACTTATATGTGTGTGTGTGCATGTGAGGGAGACAGAACGTGTGTGTATGTGCGTGTATGGAGAGGGGGTAGTGTGAGTGAGTGTACGTGAGTGTGCGTGTGGGAGTGTAAGTGCATGTGAGAGTGTGTGCTTGCATATGTGCACCTCTTGGGGGGGGGGGGGATGCATGCATGTGCGTCTGAGACAGTGCGAGTGTATGAGAGAGGGTCTGTGTAAGTGTGTTAGTATGTAAAAGTGTGTATGTGTGAAAGTGTACAGTGTAGTAGGGTCACCTATAGTGTGACATAAACACAAGATCCCAGTTGAGGCCATGCTGATGGGTATAGAACTTGGCTATCAGCCTCTGCTTGGCCACTCTGTGTTGTTGATTATCCCGAAGTCCGCCTTGGATGATGGTCACCCGAAGATCAAAGGTCAAATGCCCCTGCCTACTCAAGTGTTCCCCGATGGGAGAGAACATTCCTGTCTGGCAATTGTTCCACGGGGTCCATTCATCTATTGTCAGAGTGTCTGCTTTGTCTCACCAATGTACCATGCTTCAGGGCATCCATGCCTACCGCGTATGAGATAGACAATATTGGCCGAGTAATATGAGTACCTGCAACGTACAAGGTGGGAACTGTCCCCACGTGTAAGGGTAGCATTTTCAAAGTTTGTGAGAAGATTTGTAGCTCGGGTGCTCATTGTTGTGGTTCAGGGAATTCCTAGAGGCATGGCACTCATCCACAGATTCTAACAACAAACACCGACCTGGACCCAATATACCGGCCACTGCAGCGGACAGCTGGAACTGACAACCGGAAGCGGGTTTGTCCTATGTAGTGTTTTGTGCAGTCCTTGCATGGGATTTTGTACACTACGTTGGTTTTGCTATTATAGGGCAAGCCAAACAGGGAACAGCCAGGGAATTCCTAGAGGCATGGCACTCATCCACAGATTCTATCAAGAAACACCGACCTGGACCCAATATACCGGCCACTGCAGCGGACAGCTGGAACTAACAACCGGAAGCGGCAGAGACAAACCACTATAAATGCCGGAGGAAACAACACAGAAGCGCTTCACAGGAGGCTCTCTAGCACTGAGGATGCCACCTAGACAGGGGACGAAAGGTCTGCAACACAAATTCCCAGCTCGGCGAACAGAAACACAACATGGTAGCATCCATGTCGACACTCTGAAATGTCTTGCAGTTAATGCCATGACAGGGTTATGTGGTGTTGTGGTCGATGTTGTCCTGAAGGCTGGGCAGTTTGCTGTGAGCAATGGTTTGTTTAAGGTCTGGTGGTCGCTTAAGGACGAGATGTGGAGGTGTATGGAAGGACTTGGCGAGGTGCTCGTCCTCACTGATAATGTGTTGCAGGCTGCAAAGAATACGTCATATTTTCGCCGCTCCCGTGAAGTACTGGATAATGAAGTGTACCCTATCTGTCTCCTGAGGAAGTTTTTTTTAATGGTTTCTCACTCTGGCACATCAGAACTGGCGATTGATGAGTTGTGCATTGTGCCCTGCATTTATGATGGCGTCCTTCAGCACCTTCAGGTATCTGTCGTGTTCCCAAGAATGATACAGATACTAAAGAGTAGTCCATCATAAGTCTGATGGTGGAATGGAATTTCTTGATATCATTGTGTAGTTGTTTCAGTGGCTCTTCACTATGAATCCAGAGGGGAAAAAATGTCATCAATACATCTGGTGTGTAGTGCTAGTTGTGGGTCCTGTGCAGAGAAGAAGTCTTGTTCAAGCTTGTGCATGAAAACGTTGGCATATGTAGGGTGCAAATTTGGTTTCCACGGCTGTTTCATGTGTCTGGATGAAGAACTGGTCATCAAAGATGAAAACCTTTTGTTGAGGATGATTGAGGATGACCACGTGCGCGCGCACACACATGTAGGTTTAGGGGGCGTATTTGCATTTGCAGAATTGTAATGGCAGATACATTCTATTTTGTTCTTAAAAAGCACACAATCTGCAGGCAGTCAATGCAGGGAGTCAATCCGTGCAATATTTTATAAATTCCTAGTTTGGGATTAGAAGCAGTCTGACTCAAGATTGGAATACAGACAGGCTCTAACCTCACATCTTTCAGGCATTTTCTGAGCTGAGTTGTCACTTTTTAAAAATAAAACCTTAAGTTATCTCGAGAGTGTGACTTGAAAGAAGTTCTGGGATTTATATATTAATGAACTGAAACCTGCAACCCATTCTAAAAGATGAAAGACTTATCAGCAATCAAGGTTTGTTAAATATATCGTATCAGTTGCACAACACTGTGATATTTTGCTATAAATTCAGTGTTTTATGATCTTGGTCTACAGCTACCTGTTGGAGGAGTAGCGCTCCGAAAGCTGTTGGACCATAATCTGTGTTGTATGCTTCTAACTATGGCATTTCATACCACTATATTTTTCTTACCGATTTTCAAATGTAAACCTCATTCATACATTTTCTATCTACATAAACTCATATTTCTTTTTATTTTCAACCCCTCATTCTTCTGTCCAATCTTTATAATATCCTCATCTCTGCTGCCTGTATACTGTCTCGCACCAACAGCATATCATAGAGTCACAGAGTCAGTGTTATGCAACATGGAAACATACCCTGAGGTCTAACTCGTCCACGCCGACCAAACATCACAATCTGACGCCTTCCATTTGCTAGCATTTGGTCCATGTCCCTCTAACCCTTCCTATTCATGTACCCATACAGTTGCTTTCAAACTGCTGTAATTGTACCAGCCGCACAGACGTCTTCTGGAAGCTCGTTCCATCCACACACCACCCTCTGTGTGAAAATGATACCCCTCAGGTCATTTTAAAATCTTTCCCCTCTCACCTTCAACCTATTCTCTCTAGTTTTGGACTTATGCACCCTATCCATGCTCCTCATGATTTTATAAATCTTTCTGAAGTCTCCCTTCAATCTCCAATATTCCAGGGAAAAAGTCTGTGCCTACTCAGTCTCTCCCTATAAGCCAAACCCTCCAGTCCCAGCAATATCCATGTAAATCCTTTTTCTGCACCCTTTCAACTTTAACAACATCTTCCCTATAGAAAATCAACCTGAATATTATGCAGAATTCTAAAAGTGGCCTCACCAATTCCGTGTATAGTCACAACATGGTATTCCAACAACCATAGTTAATGCCCTAACCAATGAGGGCATGCCTGTCAAACGTTTTCACCACCCTGTCTACTGGCGACTCCACATTCAAGGAACAATGCACCTGCATTCCGAGGTGTCTTTGTTCAGAAACACTCCGTAGGGCCCTACCATATAGTACGTCAATGACTGTATTTTGTTGTTTGTGGTATAGAATGATGATAGGATTGATTATGATGTGGAGGCGCTGATGTTGGACTGGGGTGAACAAAATGAAAAATGACACATCAGGTTTCAGTCCAACATGTTTAATTGAAGGAACAAGCTGTCAGAGTGCTCCTCCTTCGCTAGGTAGCGAATGGGTCAGGATAATGACTTAACGGCCATCTAGGTTTGTCCAATACATTGCATCAGCTGCATGTCACTTCGATTTTTTGCTGAAAAGTTGTGTGCCCTATAGAACCTGCCTCATTAGCTCGCTGACAAAGGAGCAGCACTCCGAAAATTTGTACATTCAAATAAACATGTTGGATTATTACCTGGTGTCATGTTATTTTTAGAATTGATAATGGTGCTCCCTTTTCCAATTGTTAAACTGGGAAAAAGCAAAATTTCAACAAAAGTTATAATGATTGATGAAAGCTTCCTTACTCTGATACCAGTGTATTCCACAATTGCAAGATAGATCACTCATGTTTTAGATTTGAACGATTCCTGGTAATGTTTTACCCTTCTAATAATTACTGTGAAATGTATTTGAGATCAATGACACCTTTAAGAAACAAACTGACCATACCACTTTGTACTTAGACAGCACTTTTTCTTCTAAGGTTTTCAATCCTAAAATTGAATGTGACCCAAGTAATTTGCTTACACAATCTATTTTATGTAAAAAAAAGAATTAGTTTATTTGTGAACGTGAATTTACTAATCTGATCTTTTCTTGTCTCCCAACATCTGTGATGCAGCATTTTGTCTCAATGTTGGCTGGAATTAATATATGCTAACATAATAGTTTTGTCAATAGGCTTGTAACCCGATGGTAAATTTTAATGCTCTGGTGACATGTACTCAGAACCCATCACAGCAGCTCATGGATTTCAAAATCAACTAAATTAGTTAATTTCATTTATCAATCTTATTTCACAAATGGTGGTCATGAAGCTGTCATAAATTATGTTGCAACATGGAGGCAGACAGCCAAGTCAAATCAGAATCCTTATCCCTATTTTCACAATATGGTGAAATTAGACATTCATTGCCCTCCACCCCCACCCCCCTCAAAAATTATCCTAATCGTTCCTACCTGGATCATTTACATAACCAGTGCCAGACTTTGTTCATAACGAATACATATTTAAACATGTATTAATGATACAGCTGCTTCAGCGGAGCATAGTTAAATGCCAAATGAGTCTAAGTTATGTGTATAATTTAGACCCAATCTTTTTTTTTATTCCAACACTCCTTCTCCTCCCACTCCTGCTACACATACCAAGACAGGAAAACAGTCACAATTAAGGAATAAATCCTAAAACAAAAGTGAAAGAAATGGCCAGTTCACTCAAGCAGACTTCATGATATGTAATATCGCAGGCACATTAAATTGTATCTTCCTTGATTTCTGAAGATACCGACATTCAGTTATTTTTTTTTCAGTTGTGGAGTATGCATAAGCGTCTATATGGCCCAGTCACTGAGTTAAACTGATGAGCTCAAGTTTAATTCGGTTATGAGCAACAGTAAGTCAATGGTATCAGGAGTATTAGCATACAACAAGTCGATATACGTTACTGTAAGTAATAATTGAATCAATGCAGTAGGTAAATGCGGGGCCAAGCTTTTCCTGATCATGGATGGTCAAGGGTTGGTCTGTTGCATGCAACTGCTGCACTCTGTGCATCTTCGGAGGTGGGTGTCGTGGGTGAACAGATATTCATGAAGTATTATCAGCTACTTGAGCTCTAGTTTAGAGTATCTGAACTTGGCATACATTTGGAGTCATTGCCACGTTCAGGGAGGATGACAGTTTTCTAGATGTCATTTTCCACATGGTGGTAATGCCAAAGGTTTTGGGCTTTAAGATAGTTTATGGCCATCAGAAGTTGACTGCAAAGGTAAGAACGTCAAATATTAGAAATGCATTTTGTTTTTATTTCAAGTGCCTTCGGAGGACAGAAGAACATTGATATAACAGTCATCATAAGTTCCATATATGTTACTTCCATGATACGAAGGTAAAAGAGTACAGAAAGAGCGTGCAGTATACTTTATTCCTATTTTTCATGAGATGTGGGCATCATTGGCAAGGATAGCATTTTTTGTTCATCCCTGATTGCCATTTTACTGAGTGACACAGTGGACCATGAAAGAGGACAATTAACAGTCAACAGCCTTTTTATGGATTTCGTGTCACGTTTCACTTTACCTGTTAAGGATGTGAGCTACACGTTGTGCACACATCTACGCCAACAGTAAAACTGTCGAGATAAATGGCCAGATTTTCTACAATCTAGAAGCCTAAAGTATAAGACTTCGAAGGTCGTGATAGCTCCGTTACTCCCATTGCCACGTCCTAAAAAACTTGGTCTCAGGTCGTTCGATAGGACTGAGACATTGTGTGGGTGTGGGAAATGGCGCCAATGTCTTGGGACTATGCAACCATTTTTGGAAAAGGTGGAATCATTTCAAAAGTTGCCACTGGCATCTTAACAGTGTTATGATAAATGCCCATTCTAAGGTGTGACAGCAAAGCATTTAAAGGAAATTAACAGGGGTATGGGGTGGGCGGTGGCGGTGTGAAACCTACATGCAAACGTGGAAAAAATCAATTAAAACCTGATTAAAAAGCGATAACATTGAACAGTATTTTCAAGAGAAGTAATACTATGGTATACAGAAGGCTTAAGTAGTACGAAATATTAAGAACCAATGTGCAAGCACATTTATGCAAACACGCACCATACAATGAAGAATGTTCGTAGATGTAAATGCCAATAGTCATGCCGGTAAGTGGAGCAGTGACAGTATCAAAAACTTAGCTTAAACATAGTGATGATTGGCTGATTACTTTTCAAAGTCGCAAAGTGTTTAGAAAACATTGGAAAAGGAGAAAACGTCAGCGACATCTCTGATTGTGATTACTTTGGTTTTGGAAAGAAATGATTTCTTTGAAGAGGCAAAAGCAAAATTGATTTGGTCCGAGTTTGAAAACAAAACCGGGATGATCATCCTGCTGTCAGTATGATATGTGCCTCCACGCATGGACAGACAGAAAGAAGAACAAGTCTACAGGGAAAGAAAATCAGAGGTTACAAAACATCTGGGAGTAGAGATTAGCTGAAAGCCTTGCTGTAATCTTTCGTTTTTCCTAAACACGATGAAGTACGCAGAGAATTGAATAATGACAATGGTCAAAAGTGCATTTTTCTAAATTCCTTGAACAAACAGTTAAACATCTGTGAGGGGTAATATTATAGAGACAACAATAAGGAAAAACAGAAAGCAACATTTGGAGAAGTTTGAGCTAATTGAGTAAAACAGGCATAGATCTGTCAAATTCTGATAATGCTTCATTAACCAAACATATTTATAAAAATGAAGTCGGGAATTCTTGAAAGGGTTAAAATTGGAATCGAAAGCATCGTTCCAGTAATGAGAGGTTGAAACAAAAGAATAGAATGAAGATACTAGGATAATTTTCCTTGGAAGAAACGAGGCAGAAACATTTCACACAATTGCAATATTTTAACTGGTCTTTACAAGCACAAAAAAAAAGCAAATCATGTTGTTGCTACAGAACAAGGAGTTTACTTCTGGGCACGAAATACAGCGATGTGAAGGATAACATTTTTTACGTGAGTGAATGGCGGTGACCAGAACGTGTGAAAGAGCAGCGAATGCTGAAATGTTGAATTATTTTGAAGGCAAGTTGAATTGACATCTTATTTGTTTATTGAATTGAGTTAGCATTTATTGCCCGCCCTGAATTAAGAGGCAATCAAATTGTGGGCGTCAGGAGTCACATGTAGGCCAGGACAGTTGAGAACAGCAGACCTACTTGAAGTACATTAATAAATTAGATGGATTTTAGTGGTTAGCGATTAGACTAGCTTTTAGTTGAATTTAAATTTTTATTACTACAACAATGGGATGCGAACCTATTGCAGAACTGTAGTCTGAAGTAGCAATATCACCAGGCTACACCACCAGCTACCATGACACGAAGGAAATTAGCTTTCTGGGTGATGAAAGGATCAAGAAAGAATGGCATTGACGGGAGTGTTTTTATAATGAACAAGCATGCACACGTTGGTCGAATGACTATGTTGTTACGTGATTGTGCTGTTATCTAGTCTTTTCGCTTAGGGAAAGACATATTGTGTCAGTCAACAAGTTTCAGAAAGCTAAGCCTTGTGACAAATTTAAGTATTGATTGGAGGGATGATATTGAAAGCAATGTATTGGTTATTTAAATGAGAAATTCATGGAAGTAACAACTTAAGTGCTTCGATCAGCATTGCTAACTAGTAAGTTCTTCCTTTCTGGTATGTAGGAAATAAAGCAGAGATGGAGCAAAAATTGAAGTCTATGCACAAAATCCTGAACACCAGTGAAGGAGGGAAGACAGGTACCCTACTAGAATGTTGCGACTAACTGTCCTTCCATCACCTCATCTTGGAAAGACATGAACCAACAGGTTCAATAACAGCTTCTTCCCTGCCATTATTATACTTCTGAAGGAACTCCTCAAATTTAAAATCTAATGTCGATCTTGCTTTTTGCATACCTTCCTTGCAGTAGTAAGTTTATATTCTTCACTTTGTTCAAACACTCTGCGATCTTTGTGTCTTTGTTTCTGTTTCGGACGAAGTCAGTTCCCCACAAAACATTTCAAGAAAGTAACCCAGACCATAACTTTGCTAGTTGTTTTCAGCAGGCGTAACGCAGATATCCCACGGGTGACTCAGCACGTCAAACCACATAGGTTTAAACAAAACAGAATGTATTTACACGATTACCGAATGAAACACAAAAGAGAACAGAATACCGAATAACGTAACCTACCCAAAAACCCAGCAGATCATCCCAACTTAATGATGCTGTTCCAAATAGTTGCAACAATCCCCATAAACACCCCTTGGCTCAAAGGTAAAAATCAAATACCGGCTCTTTTCAGACAAAAATCAGAGAGAGAGAGGGGAGAATCGGTCTGACCTGCTTCTTTGGGTCCAGCAGGTTTTACAACACTGCTGCTAAAAATTAAACCAAACCAGCGAAAGTCTGAGCTGGGAGAAATGGCCACTTCCCTTTCATTGTACAAGTGTTTTTTTTTAATATAAACTGAAAGGCCTTTTGCCTGAGACAGAATCTGATAGCTATAATCAAATTGGCAAGAAAACCCTTCAATTTAGACTTTTCGGAACCTGTGTCTTTAAAGACTCTGAAAATAAAAGTCAAGGACACCATAACTTTCTTAAAGGAGCAGCATCGTCACATCTGTTATGATCTGCTGAACTGCACCCAAAACAAAACTTTTCACCACCCTGACTACTTGTGACAATATATATTCCGAGCTTCCATTAGCAGAATTTACATGCAAGTGTGGGTTTGAAGTGATTTGCATTTCGTTTTGAGTTTTCGTCCTATCCATGTCAATGTTGTTGGATGTGTTTTTGCGTGGAGATGGGAGGAGCCGGAGGATGGTTCGGTGAAATGTATGCCTGCGCATGTCCGGGTTAGTCCCACTCACTCATGCACTCAGCCATCCACCCACTGCCTCCCAGTCATATTCGCACCCATGCATAGCCACTAACTCAATCATCGAGCCAAGTCACTAACTCAACTCGCTGCTGGTATTTAGTCACCCAGAGTCAATTAATCACCCAAGCTCCGTTACTCATATCCACCCTAATCACTCATTTTTTCTCACCCAGTCCCAATTACTCAACTTTAGGGCCAATCTCGCAACAACTCGCTCACAAATGCAGTTGACTCACTGAATCAGCCACCTCTCTCCTCGTCAATCACTCGTCACTATCCCAGGGGCTTTTCACCAACCCAGTTATGCATTCACCGTCCCTGTACTGCAGATTCTCCTCCATGGCTGTATGCCTGGGCTGAGTAAAACTAGTTCGCCAGTCATCAACGATTTCCATCTTGCATTACCTCAAATAGTTGCAGTAAAAGCATCTGATGAGAGGAGCTGCTTTTTTTCAGCAACTTTCCAGTATCTTAAATAACCCTGCTTGGAGGAGCAGATCGCACCCTTGAGCTGCGCAGAGCACTTACTGGACAAACCGTTCCTTTTCCTGACTTCCTAAGCCTTGCTATGGCCGCCTGACAGTCGTGGCTCAATCAAATTTTGTAGCCACTACAAACTGTCCATGTTAAGAACAGCAGGCTTCTTCTTCGGGCGCAACCTGATGATATTGATAATCAACTTTGTTTTCCAAAAACTTGATTCAGCACCTTAATATTCATCCAAAAAGGCAACCAGAAACGATTGCGGTTGGTGTAAATCAGAAATGGAAACGAAAATTGCTGGAAAAGCTCAGCAGGTCTGGCAGCATCTGTGCAGAGAAATCAGAGTTAACCTTTCGTGTGGAGTGACCCTTCCTCAGACCTTTTTGAGGACTGGTCACTCGACCCGAAACATTATCTCTGATTCATTTCCTCCGATGTTACCGGACCCGCTGAGCTTTTCCAGCAATTTCTGTTTTTGCCCTTAGTGTTCACGTTTCCCTAACGTAGATTATTTACGAAGTAGCTTTAAATGAAAAAGACTACATCGCCGACACATGGTTCTAAATGTACATTTTCTCGATCACAAGACCAGATCTCCCGACTGCGAGTCCAGGATACATCGCCGTTACCAATCAGTGCAGAAGGGAAGTACTCTCACCTTGTGAAATTCGCTGTTTTCCTTGCATATCGGTTGTAACGTATTTCCATATTCCTTCGGGATCCAGGTGGTAGAACAGACATCACAGACATCATAGTTGTTGTCATGTCATCTAACCTAAGAAATCGAAAATCATCCAAGCTTGAAGCTTGAGGCACCGCACAGGGAAGTGGACGCCCCATTGCCCTACTTCCATGTTCCAAAGTGGAATTTGATGCAATTTGAACGTTATCACTAGCTTTTTGTATTCCGCACAGCGAATCCCTTCTGGAAATGCGTAATGTTGCCACCAGCAACGGAAGATCTTAGCTCCATTTCTACCTCTATGCACCTTAATATCGAGGATCACAGTCGCCAGAAACAATAGGAATGAAATCGTACCAAAACAGATAATCAAATAAAATTTTAAATCGTATATCCATAGCTGAGAGTTTCTCAACGCGCCGGTATCAGATGCGTTTTCCGCAGTATCATCTTGCACGGATACACTGATGGTGACTTTACCTGAAAGCGAAGGGGTTCCATTGTCTCTCACACGAATGACTATCATTTGTCTCGATGGATCTTTATCCTTAAAACGGCGAATAGTCCAGGGTTCTCCTGTCTCTGGAGCTACAGTTGGTTGCCATCTATCGGTTGGTTGAATTGGTAAAAAAGGTGAGCATTCAATCCAGAATCTGCGTCAGTGGCTGTCACATTTGCAACGAACCTGGGTCAGCAGATCTGGGTGTTGTCTCATGCACTGTTCTCCCTTTGATTGGTAATGGAGACATGATCACGCTGGGTTATCATCTACGTTTGCGCTGCACTTAAGCTGAGGGAATCCGGCATGTTTTGCTTGAAACTCAGAAACGAAATGTTTTAAGCTGCTCAAAATCAAAAGACTGTCGAATTATTGACACGAATGTGTATACGGGCAACTCGTGTATCAAACCATCCAAAATATTAATAGTTATTGATATTTGAGTATTTTGATTGAATCCGTGTCAAAGGCTGAAACATAACCAATTGAAGTACCGATAACAATTATGGATAAAGCGTGGCGCATTGTCATTTATGTCAGAGATTTCAACACAGATGGTTGTTTTGGCCAAGAGAGGGATGGGGGGGGGGGGGGGGGGGTAGCATCTGCAAACGTTATGATAATGTTGTACTCTGGCATTTTTTCACGGTCTATTTCACCATGAGTGACGAGCGTGGAGTAATTATTAAAGGAGTTGTTAAGTTTAAGAGGAATATTCAGCAATAAACAGTCGTTTGTGAGTCTGTCGCTCTTTGAACAGCTACTACAGTGTTCAAAGCAGTATTTTCTGGAACAGGGCTTGACATAAAAGTTGATATTATTTCTAGAATATTATCATTAAAATCAGTGACCTTTACTAAAACTTTACAATGCACTCGCCGTGAAAGTGGACCTCGGTCCACAGCTTGTTCTACAATCTGATAATTATGCGTTTCTTCAAAGTCTACCGTGTCGATTGCTCTGATTTCTCCGATCGCTGAGTTTAAGCTAAATATCTCCCACACTCGATCAGGAGTGCGATCGCTGAAAGAATAAACTACCTCACCATTAATGCCTTCGTCCATATCCACCGCAGTGACCTTCAAAATTAAAGTATTTTTGTGCACGTTTTCGATAGTGGTTGTATGATGGAAGTCTTGTTCGCAAACAGGTGCATTGTCATTCTCATCCATCACTGTAACATTAAACTGGGTGGTGCCGAATTTTGATTTAGATTATTTTCACAATGTTAGGTATTATGGTTTTTGTTTGCTATATCCCACTATCTGCTGTCATGCTGCAGTCAAAATGCATCTCTTATAGTGAACCTATATGTTTACCTTTCAAGCCTATTGTCAGTTTCCACAAATATGCTGCTGGCATTAGTTTATATTTTTCGCCCTCATTAAATGAGCTCAAATTCCTTATTGCATTTTCCTGTGATCCAATAGTACACTTTCTGTAATTGCCTTCAGTTAGAAACTATTAGCAACGTCAAAAAAGTTCTCATTACCTGCACCACAAATCTTTCAGTATATACTGTATCTAACTCAACCATTCCCTCAGCTCACGAAACAAGCTCATTGTGATCTTCCTAGTATTTTCTAACAATTCATGGAATTTCCAAGTTCCAGCATAGTCGTGAACCCTGTCTGTTTACCTCTTTTTTTACACTTTGTAAGTCTGGACTGATAGGTTATGTCAGTCCAAGAAAAGATTATGCTTTCTCATTATCTGCATTCTCACCCATTGCCCCAAAACTGCAAAATGTGTAAAGTCAATGAAATTAACATTCCAGACAAAGGAATTAAGTAGTATAATTTAGGATGATGGCAGACAATAAAGCTCTCTTCACTAAGGCCAATTATAATGTAGCGTTGTAACTGATGTGTTTTGTAGCTTGGAAAGAGTTAATAGAGTCAAATATGTCAGCGACCAGAGCACATATCAAATTTGATCTTGTTTTCCGTGTGGTAGCAAACAACTCTCCCAGTATCAGAGAGAGAATAGAAGCCAAATATTGACACATGCCCTAAGCTGAATCAGAAAGTAAGGGTTGTAGTACACCTGTACTGCTTGTTAAGTAGTACTTAAACGTAAGTAAAGTTCCTTAAAGAGAGAGCTCAGAAGGGCCAGGAGGAGACATGAGAAGTTGTTGGCGGGTAGGATCAGGGTAAACACTAAGGCTTTCTATAGGTATTTAAGGAATAAAAGAATAATGAGAGTAAGATTAGGACCAATCAAAGATAGTAGTGGGAAGTTGTGTGTGGAGTCAGAGGAGATAGGGGAAGCACGAAATGAATATTTTTCAACTGTATTCACTCTAGAAAACGACAATATTGTCGAGGGGATTACTGAGATACAGGCTACTAGACTAGGTGTGTTTGAGATTCACAAGGAGGAGGTATTAGAAATCCTGCAGAGTGTGAAAATAGATACGTCCCCGGGCCAGATGGGATTTATCCTCGGATACTCTGGGAAGCCTGGGAGGAGATTGCCGTGTCTTTGGCATTAATCTTTAAATCGTCATTGTCCACAGGAATAGTGCCAGAAGACTGGAGGATAGCAAATGTGGTTCCTTTGTTCCAGAAGGGGAGTAGAGACAATCCTGGTAATTTTAGACCAGTGAGCCTTACTTCAGTTGTTGGTAAAGTATTGGAAAATGTTATAAGAGATAGGATTTATAATCATCTAGAAAAGAATAATTTGATTAGGGATAGTCAGCGCGGTTTTGTGAAGGGTAGGTCGTGCCTCACAAACCTTATTGAGTTCTTTGAGAAGGTGACCAAACAGGTAGATGAGAGTAAACCGGTTGATGTGGTGTATATGGATTTCAGCAAGGCATTCAATAAGGTTCCCCATAGTAGGCTATTTTATAAAATGCGGAGGAATGGGATTGTGGGAGATATAGCAGTTTGGATCAGTAATTGGCTTGCTGAAAGAAGACAGAGGGTGGTGGTTGATGGGAAATGTTCATCCTGGAGTCCAGTTACCAGTGTTGTACCGCAAGGGTCAGTGTTGGGTCCACTGCTGTTCGTCATTTTTATAAACGACCTGGATGAGGGCTTAGAAGGGTGGGTTAGTAAATTTGCAGATGACACTAAGGTTGGTGGAGTTGTGGATAGTGATGAAGGATGTTGTAGATTGCAGAGAGACATAGATAGGCTGCAGAGCTGGGCTGAGAGGTGGCAAATGGAGTTTAATATGGACAAGTGTGAGGTGGACAAGTGCGACTTTGGTCGCAGTAACTGGAATGCAAAGTACTGGGCTAATGGTAAGATTCTTGGTCGTGTAGATGAGCAGAGAGCTCTCGGTGTTCAGGTACACAGATCCTTGAAAGTTGCCACCCAGGTTGGCAGGATTGTTAAGAAGGCACACAGTGTTTCAGTTTTTATTAATAGAGGGATCGAGTTCCGGAACCATGAAGGTATGCTACAGCTGTACAAAACTCTAGTATGGTCGCACTTGGGGTATTGTTTACAGTTCTGGTCACCGCATTATAAGAAGGATGTGGGAGCTTTGGAAAGGGTGCAGAGGAGATTCATTAGGATGTTGCCTGGTATGGAGGGAAGGTCTTACGAGGAAAGGCTGAGGGACTTGAGGCTGTTTTCGTTACAGAGAAGAAGGTTGAGAGGTGACTTAATAGAGACATATAAGATAATCAGAGGGTTCAATAGGGTGGACATGGAGAGTCTTTTTCCAAGAATGGTGATGGCGACCACGAGGGGGCATAGCTTTAAATTGAGGGGTGATAGATATAGGACAGATGTCAGAGGTAGTTTCTTTACTCAGAGAGTAGTAAGGGTATGGAATGCTTTGCCTGCAACGGTAGTAGATTCGCCAACTTTAAGTTTATTTAAGTCGTCATTGGACAAGCATATGGACGTACATGGAATAGTGTAGGTTAGATGGGTTTCAGATTGGTATGACAGGTCGGCACAACATCGAGGGCCGAAAGGCCTGTACTGTGCTGTAATGTTCTATGTTCTATGTTCCTTGAGTTGCTGGACTAGACTGTCTGCTGTCGCCTTATTCATTAATGTCTCAAATGAATAAAGTGATCTGGAATTTGAAGCAAAATTGTAACCAAAAAGTTACATTGCGCAAGTTGAAAGGCATGACAAATTTACAAAAGCAACATAATGATTGGCTAGTTATAAATAAGAAATAATTGTATACCAAGTAATGTTCACTAAATTCCCAAACGAACTTAAAATATACAGATGAGCGAACCACTTGCAATGTGATCATGGGCTCCTGATCTCTGCAATCTCAAAGGGTGTTCCTTTACGTTGGAAGATTCCAATGATTACACTCAAACACTTTGGATAGGTGAGACAAGATTTATTCGACCTATTCCTGGAACACAGGGCTTATTTTATAAAGTAAGTGGTGAATAGCTTAGGCTAATGGAAGTCATTCGTCAAAGATAAATTTATGCTACTTGAAAGGCTTGTAACTTGTGATATGCTTGCTAAAATTGAAATAATGTTGAATGAATATGCGATCTAAACAAAGTTCCCTTGCACTAGTACATCATAAAATGTGGCAGAGGAAACACGTTACATATAGGGAGTAGTCACTTTGAGTGTGTATGTCATTTTCTGGAAATGTTGCACCATTCACTTGAAATAGAGGCTTCAAAATGTTTCCACAAAGCTAGTGTTGGCAGAGAGATTATGCATGCTGATGCAAGTTGAATTATGAGAGGAGGAAACGAACACAAATATTTATAAACTGTATTACTATAAATAAAAGATAAAATTTAAGAGGAATACAAAATGTACTGATTTTAGAAGGTACAGGTTTCAAAAATGTGAAGTTGTGAAATGTGCAGAGTCATGTCTGAGATAGTGAGTAGAATTGAAGAACCAGATGGAGAATTGATCTGCATCTAGGATGTCAAAATACCATCAAAGTAATTTTTGTTCATCAGACAATATCTGCTGATAACATTTTCTATTTCGAAAACCATCACAATTAGATACAATAGGAAGAAAAATTGGCAACATTTGGTAAAGATCTAGTACAGTACAATAGATTCAATTTAGCAAAGGGAAATTAGACAGAAACTAGATTGATTGGGTTGTGCCAAACAACAGACAGTTGTTGAAGTAAATATTCATTACAGGCAGGTGGAAAATAGATCTCAGCAATCCTGGTTCTCAACTTTAGCCAAGAAGGTTCAACTTGTTAGTGCCCACTGTCTCATCATCGTGGACTAATGGTCTATCAGTCTCATTATTAACAAGATAGGATCGTTTGTAAAACGAATAAAATAGAAAAGTTAAGCAGAAATAAAGCCTGATAATATAAACCAGATTTAAAAATCCAGCAGAGTGATGCATAAAAATAATGTAAGTGATAAGGCAATGGGCATCAATGGATTATATTTAGATTACTTAATCGAATCTCACATTCTAAAACAAATAGAGACATTATGCTCATTCTAGGTCAAAACAAGAATATTTTAACTTTTTTTAAAACCAATAAAATAAAGCTAACTATACTTGCACAAACATTAGTGAGACAGAAAGGGATACATCAGGTAAGTTGCTTTGAAAAATGGCAAGGGGAAATTTCTTATAGTCATTACATCAGATGAATCTAATACTGAGGAAAACAGCTCTCTTTCTTTACAATTAATAGAGCAGAAATCCCTCTGGTTTCTGCTAATAGTAATCTCTGCATAACCTTCATACAGTATTCTGTTACATCTGATCTAATTGTGAACTCTTGTTATTATTTTTTCATTATCTACTTAACTAATTTTGTATTGAAAATAATCTCATGCTCCAAACAAAGTACCTGTTGGTCGCCGTTAGAAGTATAATTGTATATTTTTCTTGTAAGTTACCTATTGTGTTTATTAGTAAATATGTTCAGTTACAGTCTTATTTTCAATAGTTAATGAGGTAATAGTGAGGTGCCAGAAGACAGGAGGGTGGCTAACGTGGTGACACTATTTAAGAAAGGTGATAAAGAAAAGCCAGGGAATTACACATCACTCAGCCTGACATTGCTGCTGGGTACGTTGTTGGATGGAATCCTGAGGGATAGGATTTACATGTATTTGGAAAGGGAAGGACTGATTAGTGTTAATCAACATGGCTTTGTGCGTGAGAAATCATGCCTCACTAACTGAAATTAGTGTTTTCAATAAGTATCAAAGAGGATTGATGAGGGAAGAGCAGTGAACGTGAACTATATGCCCTTTAGTAAGGCATTCAAAGTGGTTCCTCTTGGTAGACTAATTGACAAGCTTAGGTTACATTTAATGCAGAAAGAACTAGCCAGTTGGATACAGGACTGGCTTGAAAGTAGAAGACAGAGGGTGGTAATGGAGGGTTGCTTTTCAGGCCAGTGACCAGCAGTGTGCCACAAGGATCGGTGTTGGATCCATCGCGTTTTATCATTTATATAAATGACTTGAATGTGAATATAGGAGGAATGGCTAGTAAGTTTGCAGATAATGCCAAAAATTGGAAGTGTAGCGGACAACAAAGACAGTTACCTCAGAGTGCAAAGAGATCTTGATCAGATGGGGCAATAGGCCAAAGAGTAGCAGATGGAGTTTAATTTAGATAACTGTGAGGATCTGCATTTTGGAAAGGCAAATCAGGGTAGGACTTATACAGTTAATGGTAAGGCCCTGGAAAGAGTTGCTGAAAAAAGGTACCTTGGAGTGCAGGTTCATAGTACCTTGAAAGTGGAGTCTCAGGTACATTGGATCGTGAAGAAAGTGCTTGGTATGCTTGCGTGTATTGATCAGTGCATTGAGTATTGGAGTTGGCTGGACATGTCGCAGCCATACAAAACATTGAATAGGCCAATTTTGGAATATTGCATGTGATTCTGGTCTCCCCCCCTACAGAAAGGATGTAGTGAAATTTGAAAGGGTTCAGAAAAGATTTACAAGGATGTTTCTAAGGTTGGAGAGTTTGAGCTGTAGGGAGAGGCTGAATAGTCTGGGGCTGTTATACTCGAGCGTCAGAAGCTGAGGGGTTACCTTATATAAGTTTATGAAGTCATGAATAAAAATATGCATAGGGTAAATCGTCAAGGTCTTTTCCTTTGGGGTTGGAGAGTCTAAAACCAAAGGGCAACGGTTTAAAGTGAATGGGGAAAGATTTAAAAGGACCCTAAAGGGCAACTTTTTCATGAAGAAGGAGGCACGTGTATAGACTGAGTGGCTGGACGAAGTGGTAGAGGTTGGTACAATTATAAAATTTAATTGGCATTTGGATAGATATATCAATATGAAAAGTTTAGAAGGATATGGGCCAAACGTTGGCAAATAGGACGAGAATACATGGTTGGCATGGACAAGTTGGACCAAAGGGTTTTGTTTTCCATGTTGTACATTTCTATGACACTATGAATCCAAATGTTATAATTGTATGAACATCCACCACTTTCTCTGCCAGATCATTCTATACACATACCACCCTCTCCATTAAAATGTTGTCCCTTAAGACCCTTTAATTTTTTTCTTCTCTCACCTTAAACTGATGCACTCTAGCTTGGACTCACCTAGCCTGTGGAAAAGACCTTGAGTGTTCATCTTGTCCATGCCCTTCATGGCTTTATAAACTTCGATAACCCCTCAGCCTCCAGCCCACTCATCTTTTCCCTGTAGTTCAAACCATCCAACATCCTTGTAAATTTTTTATCAAACCTTTCAAGTTTCTCAATCTCTTTCCTATTGCAGAGACCAGAATTGAACACAATATTCCAAAAGTGATCGAACCAATATCCTGTAGAGCCACAACATGGCTTTCCAACGTCTATTCTCAATGCACTGACCTACAAAAGCACACGTGTCAAACACCTTCTACACTAACCTGTCTACCTGTAATTCCACTTTCATGGAACTATGAAGCTGCAGCCCAAGGTCTGTTTATTCGGCAACAGTCCCAAGGACTTGAACATTAAGTGTGTAAGCCCTGCCCTTAATTGCCCTATCAAAATGCAGCACCTCACATTTATCTAAATTACGCTCCATCTGTCACTCCGAGACTCATTTTCCAATCTGATCAAAGTCCCATTGTACCCTGAGATCACCTTCTTTTCTGTTCAGTACACCACCAATTTTAGCATCATCTTCAAACTTACTAATCATGCCTCCTGTATTCACATCCACAGCATTCAAGTAAACGTCAAAAAGCAAGGGACTCAGCACAGATCCTTGTTCCTCAGCATTGGTCACAGTCTGAAAAACAAGCCTCCATCATCACCCTCTGTCTCCTACCTTCAAGTCACTTTTGCATCGAAAACGTCTAATTCCCCTTGTATTCCATGTGGTCTAACCTCACAAACCAGTCTTATGGAACCTTGGTAAATGCCTTACTGAAGCCCGTATAGATAATGTCCACTGGTCTGCCTTCATTAATCTTCTTCGTCGCTTCTTCAAAAAATTGAATCATGTTAATGATGACACGATTTCCCACGCACATAGACATGTTGACAATCCATAATCAATTCATGTCTTTCCAAATACAAGTAAATCCTGTCCTTCAGAATCCCCTTCACAGAACTTACTCACCACTGACTCCAGGCTCATTGATCTGAAGTTCCCTGGCTTTTCCTTACCACCTTTCTTAAATAAAAGCATTATGTTAGCAAACTCCAGTCTTCGAGCACTTCCCCCTTCGCTACTGGTGGTACAAATATCTTGGCAAGGGGCCCAACAGTTATTTCCCTAGCTTCCCACAAGGTTCTAGGTTTCATCTGATCCAGTCCCAGGGATTTATCCATCTTTATGCGTTTCATGAGGCATAATCCAGCAGCTCCTCTTCTGTAATTATGAGCACTTTTCACGATATTAGTATTTGTTTCCCCAAGTTGCCTGGCTTCCATATCCTTCTTTGCACTAAGCACTGATGTGAAATATGCATTTGATATTTCTCCTATTTCTTGCGAGTCCACAAAGAGGTAGCCTTGCTGATCATAATGGGCCGTATCTTCTACCCAGTTTTTTTGTCCTCAATGTATTTGTAGAATTCCTTTCAATTCACCTTATTACTATTTGCCAAAACTATTTCATGTCCCCTTTTTGCCATCCTGATTTCCCTCTTGAGTATACTCCTACAACCCCTATACTCTCCAAGGGATTCATTCAATCCCTGCAGTGCGTTTGCCATTCTCTGTTTCAACGTGTAGCTCTCATTTTATTCTCTGTCTCTCTCCACCATTCACTACTACCACTTCCACACCTTCCCCCCACCTCTCCCGTCACCCCCACCACCAGGACCAACACTCAAAATCCAGTGCTGTCAGCACCATTCAGTTAGCATTTCTACGTAACGGTGTGATCGTGTAAAGACAAAATACAGTGCATGCTGCAAATATGAAACACAGAGAATGCTGGAAAAACTTAGCAGGTCTGATAGCAAGGAAAGATAAACCAGAATGAATGTTTCGACTCCACTATGACTCTTCTCGAGGACTGTACCGAAGAAGAGTCATAGTGGACTCCAGACATAACGCTGTCGCTTTCCCTAGAAACGCTGCCAATCCAGTCGACTTTCTTCGCATGACTCTGATTTTGCTTATGTAATCAACTGGATTAGAATACTAGAATTAAATCCTTGCTAAACAATTGTGCAACGTAAAAACTGCAACATGCAAGTAATAAGTTTGATCACAAGGTCCTGCGACAGAACCTGTGTCACTATTTTGTCCATGTTATATTAGACCAACATCTTTTTCCCCTGATTTCCAGATAAGCAAAATTCAGTTTATCGACTGAATACATGAACAGTTACGACTGTTTAACCCGTTCACGATTGGTCAATTCAATATTGCATGAAGCGGAGAAATAAAGAATTTAAGAGCAAGCTCACGTCATTGGGCCCTTCGTAGATGCTCTAACATTCAGTAATATTATGACTGATCTGATTGTAGTCTTAATGCCTCGTCCTAATTTGCCCCCACCACTCTCTCTCCCTGTACTCCACACAACCTCCGGTTTCCACTACCCCATCCCATACACAATTACATCATGTTTGACTTCCTTGGCCAAAGAAATACAGATTCTGCAAGTACATTACATGCCTCACCTTGTGTGATTGAACGGTTTCTTTCACAGTAGAATAGGGCTCTTTTGTAGTGTTGTCTATTAGAAAAGAACCATGTTTCACAGTAATCGCGGATTGCAGAGGATCATGTAACTTTAACAGGGTAAAATCCTTCGTGAATGCATTTGAAGTCGGACACTTGCCATATCCAGCCGTGTGAGGGACCGACACTCTTTCGTACACATCTGGATAATTAACTGGAATTGGAATATTCGCACTGGCCTTTTGAACACCTCGCAGTGAATCTCTTTGCACACCACAGAAGAGTATCTCTGAGCAACAACAGTCGCCATGATCTCCATGTGCGCCCTTCTGAATTTTCATAGCGAGCATTACTATAGCCGCAAGAAAAACAAAGGAGATTATCCCAAAAGAAATGATCAAATACATTCTGATATCATGTGTCCAGAACTCGGAGTTCCCCAGCGCAGCGACATTAGATGCACTTGCCTGATCAGTTTCCAACACTGACAAGTTGATACTGATTGTCGAAGAAAGTGAAGGCTTTCCGTTATCTCTGACCAGGATCACGATTTGCTGTTTCAGTGAATCCTTTGTGCCAAAGTGGCGGATAGTCCATACTTCTCCTGATTCGGAAGACACGGTAAACAAACTTTCATCCGTAGGCTGGCTAATCTGATAAAATAGCCTAGCGTTCTGTCCTGAATCAGCGTCTGTGGCTGTCACTTTAATCACAAGATAACCCGGATCAGCAGATCTGGGTACGGTCTCCTCTGCTGCTGAGTCTCTATTTGCCATTGGCGATAGGATCACGGGAGCGTTATCATTTTGATCGACTATAATCACATTTACACTTACGTTGCTGGCAAGCGGAGGGGTTCCATTATCCATTACTTGCGCAGAAAGCTGAAGATCGTGAAGCTGCTCGTAATCGAATCTTTGTTGCGCAAACATCACTCCGCTGTCTGAATCGACATAGACGAATGTGGATACAGGAACACCATGAACTGCACCATCCAGAATGGAATATGACAGTCGGCCATTTTGATTACTGTCTGGATCATTTGCCGATAGAAATCCGATTGAAGCGCCTATAGCATTATTTTCCGTCACATACATTGTAAAAGAAGGCTGCGTAAAACGTGGTACATTATCATTTACATCCGATATTTGCACTGGGATAATCTTGTTAGTCGAAAGTGGAGGGTTGCCTTTATCCGTGCATGTAATTGTAATGTTGTACTCAGACACCTTTTCACGATCTATGACACCGTCAGTAACCACTGTATAATAGTTATTCAAAGAACTGTCAAGCTTAAAAGGAACATCCTTCGAAACACGGCAAGAAACTGCCTGTCTTTCTTTGGAGTCTCTGTCCGTTACTTTCAAAATGGCTACCAACGTCCCTTCAGGGGCGTTCTCTGGAATGGGGGTATGCACAGAACTGATCATTATTCTGGGGGCGTTATCATTAACATCAGTAACTTTTACTAGGACCTTGCAGTACGATGGTATTCCTGCAATGCCTCTGTCCTTTGCTTGCACCGTCATCTCGTAGTTCTCCATCTCCTCGAAATCAATTATTTCATTTACTCTGATCTCTCCTTTCTCAGCATTAATGCTGAACAGTTTACGTATTTCATCACCAGTGCCCTCGCTGAAAGAATATATTACTTCACCATTTACTCCCTCGTCTAAATCTATAGCATTAACCTTTGCTATTAAAGAACCCCTCGGTGCGTTTTCAGGAATCGCAACTTGGTACACATTCTCATCGAAAACCGGTGCATTATCATTTATATCCGAAACGATGATGACAATCTGTGTGCTTCCTGATTTGCTCGGGGAGCCTCCATCGATTGCGGTTAGTGTTAACCGATGAGTCGCTTGCTGCTCTCTATCTAAGGCTTTTTGGAGGACGAGCTCTGGAGTCATTATTTGGTTGCTATTGGTTTGTAGATCCAAAGCAAAGAAATCATTTTGGCTTAGTCGATAAGTGTGGACGCTGTTGCTTGAAGAATCAGGATCGTACGCTCTTTGAAGTGGAAAGCGGGTTCCGGGTGAAGCAAACTCTGATATTTCAAAACGGGTCTCGCCTTTCGGGAACTCGGGTGGGTTGTCGTTGATATCGATAATCTCCACGTCAATATTATATAATTCAAATGGGTTCTCAGTCATAGCTTCCAAAGTCAACACACATGCAAATATCGGTTCACAGAGCTGTTCCCTGTCGATTTTCTCATTGACGAGCAGAATGCCGTTTTCAAAATTTATGTCCAGATATTGCTTGTGCTTTTCAGTTGCAATCCGAAACTTCCGAACGGACAGCTGCCGTAAATCTATCCCGAGGTCTTTTGCAATGTTCCCAACCATAGAACCTTTTTGCAATTCTTCGGGAATTGAATAGCGAATGGTTCCGTAAACTGAATATAGAAATTGGCCGAATATCAAACAAAGAAGTTGCACAAAAAATAATGGGAACGTTAAATAAGCCATTCGTACTCAATGACCAAAACATATACTGCGGGCAAATACACCAAGAAATTGCACTGCAGTTATCATACCGCACACAACGCCATATCAAAAGGTACCTGGTTCGCTTCTTTCCAACTTCTAGTTGGAAACAATAGCATTATCTGCACGAAGCTCCCTTTAGCGACTAATGTGCTTTCTCAGATGTCATGAAGAACAAAAAACAAAGAGTGTGCTGGTCATTCTCGGATATTGCCGAGCGTTTCGTTTTGTGGGGGTGGGGCTGGATCTCCAACCACTTTGCTATCACCGTATTGGTACACAGCGACACAGCGAGTATCGACCAATTATAACACCAACTCCTCTTAAAGCAGCATTGAACCGAATCACGTTGTACAACTTTAAATATGAGTGTATTGTCATACCATGTAGTTATTTAGGTTGTTAATGGTTTGTGCAAAAGCTTGAATACAATATAGTATTGATTATGACTGCTCGCAAGTTTATTTTTAAATGTATTTGCAATGACCAAACTTTAAGTCAGCCTAAAATAGTGTAAGGTGTACATGGAAAACATTACAATTCAATTAACATCATATAGTTAGCATGTTTTATTCAACATAATAACTTTTATGCTGTGAAAGCATTTTTTTAGTGCTGGGTTAAAGATGTTAAAAGCTGTTACAGTTTCGCCAGACTATAGGACTGCTTTCTCGCCAAGGAGTGATAACTGGTGGAGTTGAGAAGGAAATTCTTCATGATAAACTCAGCTAGTGTGGGAATTGAACGCCATAGGTGTTTGTGCAACTCAGCATTGTAAACCAGCCATTTTGTCATATTACAGAGATTTTGTTTCTTTAGTCATTTTTCTGGGCTATGGACATCGCTGGCTGGCCAGCATTTATTGCTCGTCCCCAGTTGCCCATGAGAAGGTGATTGTGAGCTATTTTATTCAACTGCTGCAATCCACCTGCTGTGGGTTGACCCATAATGCCATCACAGAGGGAATTCCAGGATTTTGATCAGCGACAGTCAAGGAACCATGTTGTATTTCCAAGTCAGGATGATGAGTGACTTTAGGGGAAATTAGAGGTGATGGTGTTTCCATGTATCTGCTTCTCTTGTTCTTCTAGATGGAAGTGGCTTTGGGTTTGGAAGGTGCTGTCTGAGGATCTTTGGTGAATTTCTGCAGTGCATCTTGTAGATAGTGCACACTGCTGCTACTGAGTGTTGGAAGCGAGGGAGTGGATATTTATAGATGTCATGCCAATCAAGAGTGTAGTTTTGTCCTGGATGGTGTCAAGTTTCTTGAGTATTGTTAGAGGTATATCCATCCAAGCAAATGGGGAATATTCCATCACACTCCTATCTTCTGCCTTGCAAATGGTGGGCAAGCTTTGGTTGGAGGGCGGGGGGGGGGGGGGGGGGGGAGGTTGCTGGGGGGGNGTGGAGGGGGAGGGCAGGATGTGGTGGTGGGTTCAGGAGCTGAGTTATTTGCTGCAGTCTTCCCAGCCTCTGGACTGCTTTTGGTAGCTACTGTGCTTATATGGAGAGTCCAGTTGAGGTTTCTGGTCAATGGTAACCCCCAGAATATTGATAATGGTGGATTTAGTGATTGATAACATTGAATGTCAAGGGATGGTGGTTAGATTGTTTCTTCTTGGTGGTGGTCATAGCTTGGCATTTGTGTGGTACGATTGTTACTTGCTCTTGTCAGCCCAAGCCTGGATATTGTCAACATCTTGTTTCTTTACTGTCTCGCGAGACGCAAATTGTGCTAAACATTATGTAATCAATAGACAATAGACAATAGGTGCAGGAGTAGGCCATTCTGCCTTTCGAGCCTGCACCACCATTCAATATGATCATGGCTGATCATCCTTAATCAGTATCCTGTTCCAGCCTTATCTCCATAACCCTTGATTCCACTATCCTTGAGAACTCAATCCAACTCTTTCTTAAATGAATCCAGAGACTTGGCCTCCACTGCCCTCTGGGGCAGAGCATTCCACACAGCCACCACTCTCTGGGTGAAGAAGTTTCTCCTCATCTCTGTCCTAAATGGTCTACCCCGTATTTTT
>NC_057723.1:4345450-4357743 GCF_004010195.1 Chiloscyllium plagiosum
AGCTCTATCCATACTGACTCTACATCCCCTGATCTCGGTCCCCCCCGCGCAAGGGACTGAATATCATCCCTTACCAACATGGCCACCCCACTCCCTCTGCCCGTCAGTCTGTCCTTACGATAGCACGTGTAGCCTTGAATATTCATTTCCCAGGCCCTGTCCACTTGAAGGCACGTCTCAGTTATCTCCACAATATCGTATCTCCAATTTCCAAAAGAGCCTCAAGCTCATCTATCTTATTTCTAATGCTTCGTACATTCATCATTGAACATCCCAGTTCTGATTTATGGTGGAGGGAATGTCATTGATAAAGCACCTGAAGATGTTTGGACTTAGGAAACTATTCGGAGGAACTCCTGCAGAGATGTCCTGAAGCTATGATGACTGACCTTGAACAACCACCACCATTTTCCACATACCAGCTATGACTTCAACCAGCGAAGAGTGTGCCCCGATATCAAGTGATTCCAGTTTGCCAAGGCTCCTTGATGTCTCGCTGTGACGATGCTGTCACTTTAAAAAGCTTTTTTTTTCCTGGGCATTTCTGAAGAGAGGTTCTAAAGGCAGAGGTTCCAAAGTGCTATGGAGCTACCCTGAATCTGTCTTTTAAAAAAAACAGATCTAACAATGGAGTGGGGTTGATCAGTTCTAGCAGTATAGGTTCAATTTTTTTTTAGTGTAACAGTCACAAGATGCATGAGTACCAGAGGACTTGCAAGCTTCAGTAAACGATTTCTGACTGACTTTCTCTAAAACACAGCTGGATGCTGTTCATTCCTGTCTGTAAGAATCTGTATTTGGATTTACCTTTTTTGTCAAGGTGGTGTGTGTGTGGAATGTTACTACACTCGAACAGGTAATTGTGTTACAGTATTGAGTTTTGGTTAAGTTTCCCAAGAATTAAGTTATTTAAATTCTGCTTTCTCTTGTTCATCCTACAACTGTGGTGTTTAAATAAATTCTCTTTTGCTTAAAGCCAAGTGGTTTGACAAGATGCATTACACCTGGAACACTCACTTCATATCTACCTTTAAATTAAGAAAAGGTTAGGGTCCAGGCAACCTTCTCAAAATATTTTAAGGGGGTCTAACCTGTTCCATAAGAACATTGTCGAATACATCCTGGATGTCATGGGTTGTCACTGCAACCTAATCTCTGGAATTTAGCTCTTTTTTCCCCATGTTTAAAGGCAGGCTGTAATGAGGCACCAAGTGGCCCTGACAGAATGCAAACTAATGTTACGAGCAGGATATTGCTGAGCACGTGCTGCTTATAGCACTGTCGATTACACATTCCATCGCTTTACTGAAGATCGAGAGTAAACTGATGGGGCAGTGATTTGCCAGGTTGGATTTGCCCTGGTTATTATACATATGGTACACCTGGGTGATTTTCCCATTATCGATAGATGCCAATGCAGTAACTGTATTGGAAGAGCTTGGTTTGGGGAATGGCAAGTATGTGAGCACAAGCCTTCAAATACTATGGTCAAAATGTTGTCAGGGCCCACAGACGTTGCAGCACCCAGTGCCTCCAACCATTTCTTAATATCATTTGGAGTGAATCGAATTGGCTGGAGACTGTTATCTGTAATGGTGGATTCCACTGGAGGAGGCTGAGATGGATCATCCACTTAGTACTCCTGACTGAAAATTGCTGCCAATGTTTCAGCCTTATCTTTTGCACTGATGTGCTGGGCTCTTCCTTCATTGGGGATAGGGTTATTTGTGGAGCCTACTCCTCCAGTTAGTTATTTCCTGTCCACCAACACTCTTGACTGAATGTGACAGGACGACAGAGCTTAGATCAGATTCTTTCATTGTGGGATCATTAACTCTGTCTATCACTTGCAGCTTATGCTGTTTAGCTTACAATAGTCCTGTTTGGTAGCGTCACCAGGTTGCACCTCATTTTCAAGTATGCTTGGTGCTCTTCCTGGCATAAACTCCTGCACTGAACATTGACCCATGTTTGATCCCCTGACATGATGGTAATGTTTGAGTGGGGGACATGTAGTGCCATGAGTTTGTACATTGTGCTGAATATAATGTTGTTTCTATTGATGGTCCACAGCATCTCATGAATTCCCAGCCTTGAATTATTAGGTCTGTTCGAAGTCTCTCCCATTTAGTATGGTGGTAATGCCACACAACATGATGGAGGTTATCGTCAATGTAAAAGGGAATGCCGTCTCCTCAAGGGCTGTGAGGTGGTCACTCTTACTGATACTATCACGGACAGATGAATCTGTAGCTAATGGATTGGGAACAATGAGATCAAGTGTGTTTTTTTTCCATCTTGTTGGTTCCCCCACCACCTGCTGCAGACCCAGTCTAGCAGATATGTCCTTTAGGACCCGAATAATTCAATGCAGAGTTACTCTTGGTGATGGACATTGAAATCCCGACCCAGAGTACATTTTGTGCTCTTGTCATCCTCAGTGCTTCTTCCAAGTGTTGTTGAAGGAAATCTGCCATTCACGCTTGTCCAGGCGAAGATAGCAGTTTTCCTTCCCTGATGGGTATTAGCTGAGTTTCCAGATTAATAGTTTGGAATAATACGACTAGGCATATCCCCCTCTATGAGTGTAATTCTAACATTCTGATGGACAATATCCATTAGATGCAAATGCATGAACGTAACTGAAATTCCCTATAAACATGGAATCTACCCCCTCAGCTTTCTAAGGCAAGGAGATCCAAAGACGTAAAATCTTCTGAGAGAAGAAATTCCTCCTTATCTCAATCTTTAGTTAGCCCCCTTTAGTCATAGATTCATGGAGTCATAGAAATGTACAACATGGAAACAGACCATTCAGTTCACCTCGTCCATGCAGTCCAGATATCCTCAATTAGTCTAGTCCAATTTGCTAGCACTTGGCCGATATTCCTGTAAGCCCTTCCTATTCATATACCATCCAGATGCCTTTTAAATGTTTAATTGTCCTAGCATCCACCACTTCTGCTAACAGGTCATTCCATATAGGCACTACTATTTGCATGAATAAGGTTGTTCCTTAGGTCCCTTTTAAATCTTTCCCCTCTCACCTTAAGCCTAAGCCATCTAATTCTTGACACCCAGACCACAGGGAAAAGATCTTGTATATTTATCCTATCCATGCCCCTCATGATTTCATAAAGGTCTATAAGGTCACTCCTCAGCCTCCAATGCTTCAGGGAAAACAGCCCAAGCTTATTCACCATCAGCTTATAGCTCACACCCTTTAACTCTAGTAACATCCTTTTAAATCTTCTCAGAACCCTTTCAGGTTTCACAACATCCTTCCAATACAAGGGAGCCCAGAATTGCATGTAATTTCCCAAAGTGACCTAACCAATGTCCTGAACAGACGTGACAAGACCTCACAACTCCTGTACTCAATGCTCTGACCAATAAAAGAAAGTTTACTAAATGCCTTCTTTACTATTCTATCTACCTGAGACTTCACTTTCAAGGAACTATGAACCTGCACTCCAAGATCTCTTTGTTCAGCAACACTCCCCAGGACCTTACCATTAAGTGCATAAGTCCTACCCTGAGTTGTCTTTCAAACATTCAGATCCTCACACTTTTTCTAAATTAAACTCCATCTTTCATTCTTCAGCCCATTGACCCATCTGATAAAGATCTCACTATATTCTGAGGTAATGTTCTTCGCTATCCACTACACCTTAAATTTTGGTGCCATCTGCAAACTTACTAACTATATCTCCTATGTTCACACCCAAATCATTTATATACATGACAATAATCAGTGGAACCAGCAAAATTTTTGTAGCATACTGAAAAGCAACCCTCCAAAACCAACCTCTGTCTTCTATCTCCGAGCCAATTTTGTATCCAAATGGCTAGTTCTCCTTGTATTCCATGTGATCCACCCTTGCTAACCACTCTACTATGAGGAAGCTTGTCAAATACCTTACTGAAGTTCAATCTGAGGCGAGGCGATTTAGTCCAAGATTTGCACATGAAAGAAACATCCTCTCAGCATTCACCCTGTCAAATCCCTTTAAAAACTTGTATACTTCAATGAGATGACCTCTCCTTCTCAAAAATTCCAAAATAATAGTGTCCCAACCTGTTTGGCAATGTATAAGGCAATCTGTCTATAACAAGAATCATCCTCATGAACCTTCTTTGAACTGCCTCCTTTGAAATGATATGAAATGTTTTTGTTCAATGAGCGAAAGAACCTGCTCACTGTACTCCAGATGTGGTTGCACCAGCACCTTGTAATGAATGATTTCATTATAGCTGTATTCCAATCACTTAGAAACAACGGTTAACATTTCATTAGCCTTCCCGATTACTTGCTGATCATGTGTGCGAGCAATTTGAATTTCATGCAAAAGTGGGCCCAAGTCTCTTTATGTTTCAGATTTCTGCAGTTCTTTTTCTCCATTTAAATAAGGCTTTGGTCTCCCTTCTACAACAAACAACTTCACATTTTCACAAATGATACTTCATTTGCCAATTTTTCCCTATTTATTTAACTTATCAATGTCTCTCAACAAAGTATTTGTTCAATCTTGAAATCTGTCTTTCCACCTATTTTAGCACTTTGAAATGATGGCTACAATGCACTGGCTTTCTTCCTCCAAGGTATTAATACATGTAGCAAACAGTTTGGTGCCAGCCATGTGGTACCTGAAATAAAACCCATTAACCCACTCTCTGTTTCGTGTGGATTATCCAATTCTATATCCAAGCTAATATAATGCCTTCAGCAGCATGGGTTCTTATCTTATGACTTAACGTTTTCTGGAGCATGTTATGGAAGTCCAAATATAACGCATCTACTGGTTTCCCTCTATCAACTCTAGTTGGTACTTGCTGTAAAACTCCAATAAATTAGTCAGATACAATTTCACTTTCATGAAGCAATGCTGACTCTGATTAAATTATCACTTTTCAAATATTCTAATATTATTGCCTTAATAACTTGTTTCAATACTGTTCCAACAATAGATGGTAATCTGATTGGTAGGCTAACCTGGATTTTACCTCCTTTTTTTTGAACAGGTGTGTCGCATTGACAGTCCTCCAAACCTCTCCAGTATCCAAGAATATTTGTAAAATTATAAACAATGTATCCAGGATCTCTGCAACTATATCTTCTAGGATCCTAGGATGCCTGCCATCAGGATCAGGGGATTTATATGTCTTTTACTTCAGTGGTTTGTCTAAATGATAGTGATTAGTACTTCATTCATTACCTTTCTTTTAGTATAACTGGGATGTTCAAAACATCTTCCCCTGTAAAGACTCATTTAAACTATTTGTTAAACTTCTCTGCGATTTCCTTGTTCCACATAACCGTTTTCCAGATTTATTTTCCAAGGGGCTTATGTTCACTTTGATCTCTCACTTCCTTTTTATACATTTACAGAAGTTTTAACTGTCATTTTTTCTATTGCCTGCTGGTTTGCCCTCATCATTTATTCCAGATGTTGGGGCTGGCATTGACCTTTGCCTCCTTGTTTGCTAAGATTTTAGAATCTGGTCTGTATTTTACTGGTTTATCCTTCCTCCCTTCTTGAATAATGATACTACATTGGCTGCAGTACAATCCTCTGACTCCTATGCTGTTTCCAGAGAGGAATTGAATATTATTGACAGCATCTCTGCTCTTTCCTTCCTTGCCTCACCTAACAAAAGCCTCCTTCTTCTTCCAGTCAGGGTCAGAAATTGGACATTGTATTCACAAACTGAAGTATAGATTAGATTAGATTAGATTAGATTAGTTACAGTGTGGAAACAGGCCCTTCGGCCCAACAAGTCCACACCGCCCCGCCGAAGCGCAACCCACCCATGCCCCTACATTTACCCCTTACCTAACACTACGGGCAATTTGGCATGGCCAATTCACCTGACCTGCACATCTTTGGACTGTGGGAGGAAACCGGAGCACCCGGAGGAAACCCACGCAGACACGGGGAGAATGTGCAAACTCCACACAGTCAGTCGCCTGAGTCGGGAATTGAACCCGGGTCTCTGGCGCTGTGAGGCAGCAGTGCTAATCACTGTGCCACCGTGTCGCCCAAATATAAATTGTTCTTCTCTCACCTCAGTAAATTACATGTCCATATTACAATAAATTCAAGATACACATTCTTCTCGTATTTAGTAGCGAAGTGGTTGATGTCGGATGACAAGTGATTTGAATGGATGGCATTCAAAGCCCAAAAGGGTGAAACATAAAACCCTCTGGATAGATACTTCGTGTGGTCATTTTAAGTATTATAAAAACTGCTCTGTAGGACTGGAAGACAGCTGTTGATCAATGATTGAGAAAACAAAATTTTGTAACTGAACACAATCATCTATCAACCATCACATGTGTCACCATTCTACATGTGCATTCTATATGTCCCAAGTATCTTGGGAATGGAGGTTTGAGAGGGCATGGGTGACAAGAAAAAGTAAGACCATAAGACATAGGAGTGGAAGTAAGGCCATTCGGCCCATCGAGTCCACTCCGCCAATCAATCATGGCTGATGGGCATTTCAACTCCACTTACCCGCATTCTCCCCGTAGCCCTTAATTCCTTGTGACATCAAAAATTTATCAATCTCTGCCTTGAAGACATTTAGCATCCCGGCCTCCACTGCACTCCGTGGCAATGAATTCCACAGGCCCACCACTCTCTGGCTGAAGAAATGTCTCCGCATTTCTGTTCTGAATTTACCCCCTCTAATTCTAAGGCTGTGCCCACGGGTCCTAGTCTCATCGCCTAACAGAAACAATTTCCTAGCGTCCACCATTTCCAAGCCATGTATTATCTTGTAAGTTTCTATTAGATCTCCCCTTAATCTTCTAAACTCCAATGAATACAATCCCAGGATCCTCAGCCGTTCCTCATATGTTAGACCAAGCATTCCAGGGATCATCCGTGTGAATCTCCGCTGGACACGATCCAGTGCCAGTATGTCCTTCCTGAGGTGTGGGGACCAAAACTGGACACAGTACTCCAAATGGAGCCTAACCAGAGGTTTATAAAGTCTCAGTAGCACAACGGTGCTTTTATATTCCAACCCTCTTGAGATAAATGACAACATTGCATTCGCTTTCTTAATCACGGACTCAACCTGCATGTTTACCTTTAGAGAATCCTTGACTAGCACTCCCTGATCCCTTTGTACTTTGGCTTTACGAATGTTCTCACCATTTAGAAAGTAGTCCATGCTTGTATTCTTTTTTCCGAAGTGCAAGACCTCGCAAAAAGTAGTATACATCTATAGGGAAATGAATGGACATGGAATGATGAAGCTTAATGGTGTAATTGTTTTAAACATGGAATGTTAAAAAAATACTTTGGGTATGAACATGAAACAATGGAATACAAGTTAAACATGATAAGTTTGTACTAAAAGTTATGCTTGCCACAAGGAAAACACTACTGATCTGTGAACGCAATAACATAGAATATAGAACAATACAGCACAGTACAGGCTCTTCAGCCCTCAAAGGTTTGCCAGCCTTTTATCCTACTCTAAGATCAGACTAACTGACATAACCTTCATTGTAATAACTTCCATGTGCCTATCCAAGAGATGCTTAAATGTCCCTAATGTATCTGACTCTACTACCACTGCTGACAGTGCATTCCATGCACTCACCATTCTCTGAGTAAAGAACCTGCCTCTGATATCTCCTCTAAACCTTCCTCCATTTACCTTAAAATTATGTCCCTTCGTGATAGGTATTTCTGCCATGGGAAAAAAAGAGTCTCTATCAATCCACTCTCTCTATGCTTCTCAACACTTTGTACACCTCTATCAAGTCAGCTCTCATCCTTCTTCGCTCCAATGAGAAAAATCCTGGCTCCCTCAACCTTTCTTCATAAGACATGCCCTCCAGTCCAGGCAACATCCTCGTCAATCTCCTCTGCACCGTCTCTAAAGTTTCCACATTTTTTTCTATAATGAGGCGACAAGAACTCAACACAATATTCCAAGCGTGGACTAACCAGGATTCTGTACAGCTTCAGCATAACCTCACTGCTCTTAAACTCAATAGCCCTGCTGATGAAAGCTAATACACCACACACCTTCTTAACAACACTATCAGGCTGGGTGGCAACTTTGAGGGGTCTATTTACATGGACCACAAGATCCCTCTGATCTCCACTCTGCCTAGAATCTTGCCTTTAACCCTGTATCCTGCATTCAAATTTGGCCTTCCAAAACTAAAAAAATCTAAAAGTCACATAGCTGAAAAACATTAAAGCCATGAAAAGTCTACACATTACAATCACCACATAACGCTATAGGAAATAAACTAGGCGGTGAAGCGTGAATTTTGATTGGAATAGTCTCCCCACGAACAGATTTGTTTTCAATTCATTCATTTCATTACAGTGATTAAAACCACACTGTAGGAGAATTGTGAGTTAGAATCGGGCAGCGAAATTTTGGCAATTGGAAATGTAAGCTTGCCGGACATTTCAGCACGTGTGACGCACGTGGACATCCACATGGTCCCAATGTGAAAAAACATTTAAAGTCCAGATATCACAGCAGAATAGGGTCACTCGCCTCCTTGAGTTTGCTATGCCATTCAGTCATAGTTGATAGTTTTCTCAACACCATTCTCCTGCCTTCTCCTCATAAACCTTGGTCCCCGTACAAATCTTAAAGACACTCAATTAGTTGCATTCCATAGCATTCTGCAGCAATTTATTCCACAAATTCACCACCCTCTAGCTCGGTAATTTCTCATCATTTCAGTTTTAAAGAGTCATCCTTTTACTCTGAAACTGTGCTCTCAGTTCCTACTATCTCCGGTGAATAGAAACAACTTCTAATAATCCATTCTGTCCAGGCAGCTCAGTATTCTGTAAGTTTCTGTAAGGAAATGATTTCCCCTTTTCCTAAACTCCATCAAGTTCAGTACCAGTACCTCATCCATGACTGGGATGATTCTTCTGAAGCTCCTCTGGACCCCTTCCAATGACAATATATTCTTCCTTCGTCATGGACCTAAAACTGCTCACAATGATCCAAATACTGTCTGTCCAAAGCCTTACACAGCCTCAGCATCACATTTCTGTTCTTGTATTCGAGCTTCCTTGAACTGAATGGCAAAGTTGCATTTGCTTTCCTAACCTACGTGGCAACCTTAAGAAAATCCTGATCTAGGACTCCCAAATCTCTTTGTGTTTCAAATTTCAGAAGCTTTTTTTCCCGGTTAAAAAATAGTCTATGCAATTATCCTTACTACCATTATGTATAACCTCACATTTTTCGCATTATATTTCATTTGCCACTTCTTTGCCACTCTCCTAGCCTGTCTAAGACCTTCTGCAACCTCTCCACTTCCCCAACACTTCACGTCCCTCCACATGTCTGTGTTTCATCTGCAAACTGAGCAATAATACTCTGAATTCCTTCATCCAGGTTATTAATGTTTAACAGGAATGGTTGTGGTCCCAACACTGACACTACAGAACTACACCAGTCACCAGCTGCCATCCTGAAAAAGACCACTTAATTCTGACTCTCTGTCTTCTACCAGTCAGCCAATCCTCTATCCATGACAGTACTTTGTCCCAATACCATGGCTTGGTATCTTATTTAGCAGCCTCCTGTGCAGCATTTTGTCAAAGGCCTCCTGGAAATCTCAGTAGGTCACACCCACTGGCTTTCGTTTTAACAGCTTGTTTGTTATCTTCCTCAGTATCCAGAACTCAATCAATTTTCATGTCATCTGCAAACTTACTAATCAGACCACCTAAATTTTTATCCAAATTATTCATGTAAATTGCAAGCAACAGATGTCCCAGCATTGATCTATGCAGAAGACCACTGGTCATAGATTTCAGGTCAGAAAAACACCCCTCCACAACCTACAATCTTCCACGACCAAATTAATTTTAGACCCAACTTACCAACTCACTGCAGTTCCCATGCGACCTAATTTTCTGGACCAGATTACTATGACAGCTCTTGTCAAATGTTTTAGTAATGTCCATGCAGAGTTCATAAATACCCACTGCCCTACCTTCATTGATCATCTTCATCACGTCCTCAAAAAAACGCAATCAAGTTTGTGAAAGAAGATCTCCTTGCATAAAGCTACGCTGACTATTGCTAAAACATTCATTCTTTTCCAAATGCAAGTAAATTTTGTCCCGAGGAACCTGCTCCATCAATTTCTGTACTATTGACATAAGTCTTCTGAGCCTATAATTTCCTTGGTTAGCCCTGTTTCCCTTCTTAAACAGACGAACAACTATGGATATTCTCCATTGTTCTGGCACCTTTCCATTGTTCTGGCACCTTGCCTTTGATGAAAGTGGATATTGCGATTCTCTGTCAAAACTCCAGCAATCTCCTCTTTTGACTCGTTCAGTATCCTGGAATAGATCCCATTAGGCTCTTGGGACGTATTTACTTTAAAGTTTTTCAAGTCACCCAACACCTCCTTCTTCTTAATATCAACATGTTATAGAATATCAAAATATCCATCCCGAATCTTACCATCATCCATGTCGATCTCTTTGATGAGTACCGAAGTGAAGAATTTGTTTAGGACCTCACATACTTACTGTCACTCCATGCATATTTTTTTTCCTTTAATCGAGAGTGGACTTCCTCTTTCTCTAGCTACGCTCTTGCTCTTTATTTATCTACAACGTTTTTGGGGATTCTCTTTAATTCTACTTGTCATGGACATATCATGGTCTTTTTAGCCCTATCAATTCTTTGTTGAAGGTCTTTCCTGTTTCCTTTATGATCCTCAAGGGCATTGTCTGTTTCCGGTTTCCTAAACCTTGCATATGCCTCCTGTTTTCTTTTTGACTAAACGCTCAATATCTCGGCACCCAGATCCCGAATCTTGCCATTCTTATCTCATCACAATGGAAAATGCTGTTTCTGAACTCTGATCAACTAGATTTTAAAAGACTCCTGCATATCAGATGTGAATTTCCTCTAAAGTAGCTGATTCCAATCTAATTTCTCCACTTCTTTCCCAATACTGTTGTAATTAGCCTTCTTCCTAGTTTTGCATTGAGGACCAGCCATATCTTTGTCAATAACTACTTTAAAATTTATGGAATTACGGTCATATTTCCCACAATGCACTCCCACTAAAATTTCGATCATCTGGCCAGATTATTCCTTATGCGAGGTCTTTTGCATTCTCTTCCCCAGTTGGATTATCTGCATCTTGTTTCAAGGTGGATGCACATAAGAAATTCTGCCATTTCTAAGCCCTTGATAACATGAAAGTTCCAGTTAAATTGAGAAGTTAAGACCAGCCACTGCAATAAGCCTGTTATTTTCACATATTTCTACGATCTTCGAACGTATCAGTCCTCTATCTCCTGTTGGCTATTGGAAGGTCGATAAGATAACCCCACCATAGTGATTGCTCTTTTCTTATTCCTGAGTTCTTCTCATACACATTCACCAGATGACCCCTCCAAAGATGCCCTCTCTCAGTGCAGTTGTAAAATTCTCCTTAATTACTAATGCAACTCCCCGCGTATTTTGCATACTTCCTTATCATGCCTGAAACATCTCAGCCTTGAAAGGTTGAGTTTCCAGTCTTGCTCTTCTCTCATCCAAATTTCTGTAATCGCTACAACATCGTAGTTCCATGTTGCTAAACTCATCTAAGGTCTAAACTTATCTTTCATGCCTGCCATACTCCTTGCATTGAAATATACACACACGCACACACACACAAGCGCGCACACACCAGGTTGCCAGTCTTCTCATGTTTATAATGTGACCCTGCGACATAAGGATAGGAAAGAAACATTGGAGATTATGGGTGGACGATTATGGTGTAACGTTCAATTGTTCCTCGCTCCAGGATGCACTGAGATGATCTATTTGGTTTGTCAGGAGGATTGCCTCTTAATGTCCCTTCTCCATCTCATCAATTTGCTTGTAGAAATCACAGGATGACTGGCTGCCACTAATAGGAGGCCTTTTATTTCGGTATTAATGGAGGGTAATAAATTGGCTATCTTCAGTGTTGAGTTTTGTTTAGGTACAGACCAACAACAAATCCTTCCCATCTGACCTGAACATTCACATCCCAAGTTGTTCAGATAACTGAGAGCTCATCACATTGTTTACTAATTCCGCAAGCTGAAGGCCTTTGACATCAATACCTGGTCACTGTTTCACTGACCATCAGCTATGCGTTACCAGCCAAATCTTCATTTGCATGCATCCTCCTGTCCCCAGCTCGTGTTTAATTACATTTGCCCTAATGCTTGCACAACCACTTTTGCAAATAGCACTCTAACAGAGTGTCAGGTTGCTTTATTTTTTTT
>NC_057723.1:4357779-4382499 GCF_004010195.1 Chiloscyllium plagiosum
GGAAGGGGACTAATATACTGGCAGGGAGATTTGCTAGAACTGCTCAGGAGGATTTAAACTAGTAAGGTGGGGGGCGGGGGGGGGGGGGGGGGGGAGGGGGGAGGGGTTTTGGAGGAGGGGGGTGCATACAAGTTTTACAACACAAGCTTGCTGTAATTGATGTTCTGAAAAGAAAATGGTTTCATGCTCGCAACTATCTTCCAGCAAGGCATCAGTGGTGTAATTTTCTGTATCGGTACTTTACAATTGTTTGATCACACTGCAGTAACCAACAATTTCAGGGCAAGAACTCCGAATCTTTTGTGTTGTTTTTGTCCTGTTAGCTTTGCTCTCAGCAGAGTAGATTCGTTTTCTCTTTGTCAAACCTAGCATTTATACCCACATGTTCACCTTTCCTTTAACAAAATTAGCACTTCCGATGTATTTTGCTTTGGGGATCCTCACCGTCTGCTCCACATGTTTATCCAGGCGCGGTCAATAGCAAGGAAAATCGCGATTTTACAGCTCCTTTCCGATCTAAAGAACAGTGAAATATTGACAGTCTTTCACTCTTTCTCCCTTTCTCTCTGCAGATGCAACCAGTCCTGCAAAGTTTCTCCAGCATTTTCCGTTATTGTTCCAGATGTCCAAGATCGCAGTCTTTTGCTTGTTCTCTCCAGATCTGTCCTGGATGAATGTGTTCATCCACAGAAATACAACTTAATGTTTATTGTTCAAAGCACCTCCTTACCCATTGCAAGTCTGATACACAGAGGCCTCCTCTCTGATTCATTTATTGTCTGATCTGTGAAGTAAAGATGCATATAGCACGTATAGCTGTAATTGAATTAAGATATAAACCGCCGTTCAACTGACAATCGAAAGTCCCCTGTGACTTTCTTTTGTTGAGTGGCTGTTGCATTATTTTAATTTTATTGGATACAGTGTTTGTTTGTTTCTGTCTTTTACTTGGTTTGATGTTCTGCCCTTTTATTTTCCTTCTTTTGTATCTATTTTCCTCTGCACAGTTATGACCTCTCTTTGATAGTTTTACCCTGTGTGGGTCTGTGTCTTAGAATTTTGAAGGCTATTGTTACAGGTTTCAGCCACTAGAGGGAGATCACAACCTCTAAGGAGTGATGATGTGACAACAGTTTTGGCGCCGAAATGGAAAAGGAAAATGGTGAAAACAACTGGATATTTCATCGATCTAAGCTTCTTTAAGCGAGCAAATAACATGTCAGTTCTTAAAACGGCTTTTGTTCCGGACACGAGACTAGTTAGTTACACGAACTTTGGCTTTCAACGTACGTATTAACGATGTAATAAGCGTTTTAAATGTGAATTTTGCTCAAACCTACAAGGAGTCCTTTTCACCTTAACTTTTATGGCCGTAAGAATATTGAAACTCAGTTTATATTGTTTTTCAAAAAAAGAGATAAAGGACTTCTACCTTGATCAGCCTTAAGTAGAAATAAAGTAACAGTTGGTCATGACAATTCAAGTTGGAGTTTGGTGCTCATGAAAACAGGTTGCAAGACCATAAGAAGTAGGAACTGGAGTAGGCCGTTCTGCAACTCAAGCGTACTCTGCCATTCAGTTGGATCAGGGCTGAGTTGGCAGTCCTCATGTGCCCTTTCCTGCACTGTTAATTCTTGACTGATCAAAAATCCACATATCTCAGCCTTACAAGTACAAAAGGACTGTGCCCCCACAACTCTTTGTGACAAGGAGTTCCAACGTCTGTCAGTCTTCTGAGGGAAGAAATTCCTCCACATCTCAGTCTTAAATTTTTGCCCGTTTACTCTAATTCGAGACTCTCCTATGAGGGGAAACATCCTCTCAGCATTTTCTTTGTCAAGCCCTAGTAGAATCCTTTATGTTTCAGTGAGGTCATATCTCATTCTTCTAAGCGTCAATGCGGACAGTTCCAGCCTGTTTAGCCTTTCTTCATAAGATGATTTCTCAATACCAAGTTTGTCCAACCTCTCCTCGCAGATAATATGTCCTCTGTTATGGACTAGGCCAGACCACTCAAAACCTTCTTAAGCAGCCCAGCCCATAACTTTGCAATTTGTTTTGGTAAGTGCACAGTGAAAATTAATTGGAATAAGTTAGCTAGGTTGGTTACCAGGTTTGAAAACAGACAAAAATGTGTTCACAAAATTACAGAATGAAACAGAATAAGGAATACCTGCAAGAACCCACTCTATCCAAACTAGACTTAATTATGCTGTTCCGAATATGCACAACAGTGACAATAAACAAAACCCTTAAACACAGTAAAAATGAAGCAAAGGCTTACAGGTCGAAGTTAGAAGGGCAGAAGGACAGAGAGTCTAGCAACATGTTTCCACACAGCCCACTGCTGAACTGACTCTAACTTAATTTCTGAACTGAACTCTAGAGCGAGAGAGCTGGCCACTCCCCTTGCCTTATACAAGTTACTCCTAAATCATAAAAGCTTAGGCTTAAAGTCTCATCTGTTTACATATAAACAAAAGGCCTCTCAATAACCTTTTATCTCTGTACCAAACCAGTCATTTCAGTGCTTTATAAGACCATAAGACATAGGAGCGGAAGTAAGGCCATTCGTCCCATCGAGTCCACTCCGCCATTCAATCATGGCTTATGGGCATTTCAACTCCACTTACCCGCATTCTCCCCGTAGCCCTTAATTCCTTGTGACATCAAGAATTTATCAATTTCTGCCTTGAAGACATTTAGCATCCCAGCCTCCACTGCACTCTGTGGCAATGAATTCCACAGGCCCACCACTCTCTGGCTGAAGAAATGTCTCCGCATTTCTGTTCTGAATTTACCCGCTCTAATTCTAAGGCTGTGTCCACGGGTCCTAGTCTCATGACCCCTCTGAAAAAAAAATCAAGAACACAGTATCATTGAGAAAAGGAACAGCTTTTTTTAAAAGAAAGACCACCTTTGTGACACCTCCAAACCCGGCAACATCCTGATAAACATTTTTTGCACCCTCTCCAAAGTCTTCACATCTATCTGGTGTTGTGGCGACCAGAACTGTATGTGATATTCCAAATATGACCCAGCTCGAGTTCTTTACAGCTGCAACATGACTTGTCAATTTTTATACTCTATGCTATGACTGATCACAGAAATCGTAGAATCCCTACAGTGTTGAAACAGGCCATTTGGCCTAATGAGTTCACACTGACACTCTAAGGGGTATCCTACCCAGACCTATTACTCTACCCTATTATTCTACATTTTCCCTGACCAATGCACCTAGCCTACACATCCCTAAACACTATGGGCAATTAAGCCTATCCAATTCACCTAATCTGCACATCTTTGGGCTGTGGGAGGAAACCGGAGCACCTGGAGAAAACCATGCAGACAGGGGAGAATGTGTAAACTCCACACACAAAGTCGCCCAAGGGTGGAATCAAACCCGGGTGTTGAACCTGTGAGGCAACAGTGCTAACCACTAAGCCTCCATGCTACCCTATAGAGTACATGTACTCTTCAGAGGGTCATTGTGGATTCGATGGGCTGAATGGCCTGCTTCCACACTATAGGGATTGTATGATTCTATGCCTTCTTGATCACCTTATACACTTGTGTTTCAATTTTCAGGGAACTGTGGACTTATATGGCTGCATCCATGTAAGATTTTGCATCTAAGGATACTGACATTTAATGTCAGCTTCCCTCCAGTATCAGATCTTACAAAATGCATCACCTCACATTTGTCTGGATTACACTCCATCTCTCATTTCTCTGCCCAAGACTCCAGCCTACCTATATCCTGGCAATTCTTCTAGCAATCCTCCTCACTGCAAAAAACACAGGGCCCAACTCTAATCCCTGTGGAACACCACTAATTACAACTCTCCAGTCGAAAAAAAATGCACTTCCACTTCCACCTCTATCCTTTGTCTTCTATGATCAAGCCAGTTCTGTATCCATCTTACCAGTTCACCATGATTACATGTGACTTCACCTCTGTGTTCTGAAGTCCATGGACACAAGATCCTCTGCCCTGCCCTCAACAATCATCTTTGTCACTCCCTCGATAAACTCAATCAAGTTTGTGATACATGATGACCCCACCCCACCCCACCCTGCCACAAAAAGCCATGCTGATAAGACCACGTTTTTCAGAATGTGAGTCAATCCTATCCCTAAAAATCTTCTTCAATAATTTCTGTACCGCTCACTGGCATGTAATTTCCTGGATTATTCCTGTTGCACTTCTTAAACAAGGAAAAGCATTGGCCATTCCCAAGTTCTCTCCCTCTTCTGTTACCAAAGATGATACAAAGATTATAAATTTTTAGAAGATTTGTAGCTCAGTTTGGTGATAAGTATGTAAGTTAGCTTGCTGACTGGAAGGTTTGTTTTCAGACGTTTCATCACCATATTCAGTAACAACTGTAAAAAAACTACACCAGAGAAACAAGCATGAAACTTGCCACCAGAATACACAACATCAACTAGACACCAAAAGGCATGACCCACTATCACTTATTTCCATACATACAGACAAAGAAGGACACCACTTAGACTTGAACAACACATACATCCTAGGACAGATGAAACAAAGACATGCACAAGAATTCTTAGAGGCATGACATTCTAACCAGAACTCCATCAAAAAACACATCAATTTCGATCCTACCTACCGTCCCTTAAAAAAGAAACTGGAAATGACACCACCCCCCTTAAGAAACCAAGACGTATAAATAGAGAGGCGGGACATATCACCAGTGCTTCACCGGAGAGTCTCTCTGATGATGTTGCCTAGTGTGGTGATGAAACATCTGAAAACAAACCTTCTAGTTCAGCGAGGCAACTTACATGCCTATGATACAAAATTATTGAATAGAGTCCCAGTAATTACCTTGCTTTCCTCATTCAGTATTGTGAAATAGATCCCATTAAGTCCTCAGGATCTATCTACATTAATGCTTTTCAAAACAATGAAAACCTAATTTCTTTTACACCAACATGCCCTAGTATATCGCCATCCACCATCTCCTTGTCCTTTCTGAATACTGATGCAAAGTATTCATTAAGATTCTCACCGATTTCCTCCACAAATAAATTTTCTCTTTGAGTGGGCACATCCTTTCCTGAGGTACTCTCTTCCTCCTTACATACTCCTCACACAGCAATGCTGTGATTTTCTATCTAATCAGTAATGCAACTCACCCACCTCTTTTAAATCTCTCTCTGTCTCACCAGAACATCTGAATTCAGGAGTACTAAGTTGCCACTCTTATCCCTCTCAGCTAGTACACTGTAATAACTGCAATGTCATAGTCATATGTTCGAATCCAAGCTCTACGTTTATCTGCCTTGTCATACACTTCATAAACAAATATAGTTCAGAGCACCTTTTCTGTCATGTTCAGTAACCTCTAAATGCCTGTTCTTCTTAGCCTTACTGGAAATAGTCACTAATTCCTCAGTCATTTCACCTGGTGATTGACTACTCTGGTTCTCATTCCCTGCCACACGAACTTAAACTCTTCTGAGCGACACTAGAAAACCAACCATGGCAGGGTCCTTGTGCCCCTCCAGTTTAAATGCACCTAGCGAGGTGAGGAACAGGGAGAGATATCAGCTGGGCACGTGGCTGCAGGGATTGTACATGAGGGAGGGTTTCAGGTACATGGATAATTGGGGCTCAGTCTGGGAAAGGTGAGACCTCTATAAACAGGACAGTCTTCACTTGAACCAGAGGGGTATGAATATCCTGGGTGTGAAATTTTCTAGTGCTATTCAGGTTGGTTTAAAGTGGCTCAGCAGGGGGATGGGAACCTGAGGAGGATATGAGTAAGAAGGACATGGGCAGGATTTCACGGCCACAGGAGTGTGCTGACAGATAGCAAGCTGGTTTGAAGTGTGTCGACTTCAATGCCAGGAGTATCTGGAATAAGTAGGTGAGCTTGCAGCATGGATAGTTACCTGGAACTTCGATGTTGTGGCCATTTCAGAGACATGGATAGAGCAGGGTCAGGAATGGATGCTGCAGGTTCCAGGATTTAGATCTTTCATTAAGATCAGGGAAGGTGGTAAAAGAGGGTGAGGTGTGGCTTTATTAGTCAAGGACAGTATAATGATGGCTGAAAGAACTTTTCATGAAGACTCATCTACTGAGGAGGTATGGGCTGAGGTTAGGTACAAAAGAGGAGAGGTCACACTGCTGGGAATTTTTTATAGGCCTCCGCAAAGTTCCAGGGATGTGGAGGAGAGGATCGGCAAAACAATTCTGGATAGGAGTGAAAGGAGCAGCGTGGTCATTATGGAGGACCTTAACTTCTCCAACATTGACTGGAAATGCAATAACTTTAGTACATCAGATGGATTTGTTTTTGTCCAATATGTGCAGGAGGGTTTCCTGACACAGAGGGGAGGCCACACTGGATCTGGTACTTGGTAATAAACAATGCCAGGTGTTTGATTTAGTGGTAGATGAGCACTTTGGAGAGATTGAATATAATTTAGTTATGTTTAGTTTAGCAATGGAAACGCATAGGTACATTCCACAACACAAGAGTTATAGATAGGGAGGGCAATTATAATGCAATTAACCAAGATTTAGAAGGCATAGAATGGAGTCAAAAAATGCAGGGGATGGGGACAATCGAAATATGATACTGGTTTAAGGAACAAATATTTTGTGTCCTTGACAGGTATGTCCCTGTCAGGTAGGGAGGAAGTTATAAGATAAGGGAACCCTGGTTTACTAAAGAAATTGTGTTTCTTGTTAAGTGGAAGTGGGAGGCTTATGTGATGTTAAGACGAGATGGTTCAGATGAGGCGATGGAGTTTTACAGATTAGCTAGGAAGGATTTAAAGAGAGAGTTAAGAGCAAGGAGGGGACATGAGCAGTCTTCAGCGGGTAGAATAAAAGAGAACCCTAAAGCCTTCTATAGGTATGCAAGGAATAAAAGTATCACTAGGGTAGGAATAGGGCCAGTCAGACAGAAGTTGGAATTTGTGTGTGGACCCTGTGGAGATCAGAGATGTGCTAAACAAATGTGTCTCATCTGTTTTCACTCAGGAAAAGGAGAATATTATAGAGGAGAAGACTAAGATACTGGCAATTGGACTGGAAAGGATTGAGGTTAGTAAAGAGGCGGTGTTATCAATTTTAGAAAGTGTAAAAGTAGATAAGTCTCCTGGGCTGGATGAGATTTATCCAAGGATTCTCAGCAAAGCTAGGGAGGAGATGGTGGAGCCTTTGGCCTTGATCATTGAGTTGTCATTGTCTGCAGGTTTAGTACCACCAGAGGACTGGAGGATTGCAAATGTTGTGCAGTAGAGATGACCCAGTAATTATAGACCAGTGAGCCTTACGTCTGTTGGAGGAAAAGATTTTGAAAAGATAGGATTTATAATCATCTAGCAGGCAACAATTTGACTGGAGATAGTCAACATGGTTTCGTCAAGGGAAGGTTGTGTCTCACCAACCTCATTGAGTGTTTTGAGAAGGTGAGGGCATGTGGATGAGAGTAGGGCAGTTGATGTGGTGTACGTGGACTTCAATAAAGCCTTTGATTTGGTTCCACATGGTAGGCCTTTGGAGAAAATGCAGAGGCATGGGATTAAGGGTGATTTAGCAGTTTGGATTAGAAACTGGCTTTCTCTAAGAAGGCAGCGAGTGGTGGTTGAATGGAAATATTCTATGCCTCCTTCGTCTTGCCTTCTTGCATTGTAATTGCCCTCCCCCATCTATAGCTCTTGCCTTGTGGCATGTACCTATCCCTTTCCACTCGTCCGGTTATGAGTGGTGTGCCACAAGGATCTGTTTTGGGACCACTGCTGTTTGTCATTTTTGTAAATGGCTTGGGGAGGAAGTTATAAGATAAGGGAACCCTGGTTTACTAAAGAAATTGTGTTTCTTGTTAAGTGGAAGTGGGAGGCTTATGTGATGTTTTGGGACCACTGCTGTTTGTCATTTTTGTAAATGGCTTGGTCACAGGCATAGATGGATGGGTTAGTAAGTTTGCAGATGACACTAAAGTTGGTGGAGTAGTGGACAGTGTGGAAGAAGGTTGCAGGTTGCAGGGGGACTTAGATAAACTGCAGAATTGAGCTGAGAGGTGGCAAATGGAGTTCAGTGCAGATAAATGTGAGGTTATTCACTATGGAAAGAATAACATGAACGCAGAATCAATGGAACGATTCTTAGTTGTGTGGCTGTGCAGAGGGATCTTGTTGTCTCTGATCCCTGAAAGTTGCTACCCAGGTTGATAGTGCTGTTAAGAAGGCATACGGTGTGATAGGTTTTATTGGTAGAGGGATTGAGTTCTGGAGCCGTGATGTCATGCTGCAACTGTACAAAACGCTGGTGTGGCCTCACTTGCAATATTGTGTACAGTTCTGGTCACCCCATTACAGGAAGGATGTTGAAACATTGGAAAAGGTGCAGAGGAGATTTACCAATATGTTGCCTGGTCTAGAGGGAAGGTCTTAAGAGGAATTGCTGAGGAACTTGTGTCTGTTCTCATTGGAGTGAAGAAAGCTCAGAGGGATATAATAGAGACATACAGGATGATCAGAGGATTAGATAGGGTGGACAGTGAGTCTTTTTCCTTGGATGATGATGTCAGCTTGTACGAGGAGGCATAGCTGCAAGTTGTGGGGTCATAGATTTCAGACAGTTGTCTGAGGCAGGTTCTTTTCTCAGAGTGATAAGGGTGTGGAATGCACTGTTTGCCAATACAGTTAACTTAGCCACTTTAGCAGCATTTAAATAATGCTTGAATAAGTATATGGATGATGATGAGATAGTGTAGAGGGATGGACTTAGATTAGTTCACAGGTCAGTGCAACATCGAGGGCTGAAAGGCATGTTCTGCGCTGTATTGTTCTATGTTCTAAGAAGTCCCAACAATCCGCATACCTGAAGCCATCTCTCCTAGATCAACTCTTTAGCCACACTTTAACTATTATTTTCATATTCCTCATATCACTGACAGATAGCACAAGGAGAAATCCCAAGATTACAAGCCCAGATGTCTGGCTTTTCAGTTTACAACCTAACATCCTGAACTCCCATTGAAGGACCCCATCACTCTTTCTGTTTACTATTAGAACTGATATACCTTTGATCTATATGACCTTGAAACCATTGCATCTTTTGCCATGATATGGTGATAATATGTTAAGCATGTTCCTGAAATATGATTTGCTTACTTGCTGCGAAACATAACAAACATTGATGTATCACTAGCAACTTCCAAGCCCTCTGAGAGGCAGGGTGATCAGACGATGTTTATGGTGCAACAGGGGCGATCTTAAATGAACTTGGCAAGGGAAATCAGAGGAAGGAGGCAATATTACAAAATGAAACAAGCCAGAAAAAGGAGCCAGAATGAAAACTAACTCCTAATAAGAAAGAACATAGCATCAAGTAGAGTCAAATAAGAGGAAATGTCGTAAGTGGCATGGTAGTTAATACTGGCATTTTCAACTTGCAGAAAGTGAGGAGTGCAGATGCTGGAGATCAGAGTCGAAGAGTGTAGTGCTGGAAAAGCACAAACAGTCAGGCACCATCTGAGGAGCAGGAGAATCGGCATTTCGAGCAGAAGCCCTTCATCAGGATGCTGCCTGATCAGCCATGCTATTCCAGCACCTCACTCTTCGATTCTCAATTTGCAGATGGAAAACAGGTAACATTATGATATACTGCAGATGAAACTCTTGTTTCAAATATAATGCAGGATCAGGATTCATAGATATCAAGTGTTCAACAAAGATAGGGTATAAAAGAAAGAAAATGGATTGACATACGAAAAATTGAGAATATTTTAGTGCTGGGTAGAAAGGATGAACCAGAATGGCTGAGGACAGAATATGTTTGGCCAGAACTAATAGACAATCGACATGTCATTGTGGCATGATATCTAGATCTAGACAGAAATTGTCTCATTGGGCAGAAGCAGCATAGGTTCATGAAAGGCAGATCATGCTTAACTAACCTATTGGAATTCTATGAAGATGTGAGTACAGTCAACAATGGGGGCCCGGTAGTTGTGGTGTACCTAAATTTCAAAAAGGCTTTCGACAAAGTGCTGCATGAACATCTGCTGTATAAGATAAAGATAGGTATTATAAAGATAGCATTACAGATAGTGTATTAGCATGATAGAGGATTGGTTAGCTAACAGGAAGCAGAGAGTAGAATAAATGAGTGCTTTTCTGGTTGGTGATTGGTGACTAGTGGCGTATCTCAGGGATCAGTGTTAGCACCACAATTATTCACAATTCACACAGATGATTTGGAGCCACATGTAGTGTGTCAAATTTTGCAGATGACACTCAGGTGAGTGGTAGGGCAAAGTGTGCAGAGAACTGTGAAACTTTGCAGAGGGACATAGATACTTTAATTGAGTGGGCAAAGGTCTGGAAGATGGAGTACAATATTAATAAATGTGACGTCATCCATTTTGGTAGTAAGAAGGATTATTTGAATGATAAAATATTACAGTATGCTGCTGTGCAGAGGGACCAAGGTACCCTGGTGCATTGATCACAGCGGTTTGGTCTGCAGGTACAACAGGTAATTAAAAAGGCAAATTAAACTTTGTCCTTCATTGCTAAAAGGATTGAATTTAAAAACAGGGAGGTTATGTTGAGGCTGGAGAGGTACCTGGAGTACTGCTGCAGTTTTGTCTCCTCGCTTGAGAAAGGATGTACTGGCACTAGAGGCAGTGCAGAGGAGGTTCATTAGGTTGATTCCGGAGTTGAGGGATTTGGCTTACGAGGAGAGACTGAATAGAGTGGAATTATATTCATTGGAATTTAGAAGAATGAGGGGGCAATCTTATAGAAATATATAAAATTATGGAGGGAATAGATAAGATATGGGTAGAGAGGATGTTTCCACTGGTGGGTGAAACTAGGACAAGAGGGCATAGCCTCAAAATTAGGGGGAGCAGATTTAGGACTGAATTGAGAAGGAATTTCTTCACCCACAGGGTTGTGAATCTATGGAATTCCCTGTCGAGTGAAGTTGTTGAGGCTTCCTCAGCAAATATTTTTAAAACTAAGATAGATCATTTTTTGAACAGTAAAGGAATTAATGGTTATGGGTGGGTAAGGGGAGATAAAGCATGTAAAGATCAGTCATGATCATATTGAATGGCAGAGGGGGCTCGAATGGCCAGATGGCCTACTTCTGCTCCTAGTTCTTATGGTATGGTATTCATAGTAGAGTTTACAAAGAACATTTCCAATATACTAAATAAACAAGGAGCAAAGGGGGAGAGGAAGTGAACACGATAACTACCACTAAAAAACAATGTCTAGGAAAACCAATTGGCAGAAGGCTGAAATAGGTTGGTCTGAGGATTCTAAAGGGAATGGCGACAGAGATGCACCAGTAGAATATTTTTCTAGAAAATTAGATTCTGGAAAATTGCCAATGTAATATCTTTATTCAAAAAGATAGAAAAATAAAGGTAACTATAGTCCAATAAACATCTGTTCTTAAGAAAGCATAATATTCTGTTATGAAAAATATAGTAGTAATTTAAAGAATTAAAAAAAACACAATGTAATCCAAGAATCATTAGCCTTCATGAGAGGCAATTCTGACTGACAAGTTTATTAGAATTCTTCATGGAAGTAAAAAGCAGGGTAGATGAAGAGAGACCAGTAGGCATACTATATTTGGATTTCCGAAAAGCATTAGATAATGTACTGCACATGAGAATACTGAATAAGGTAATGTTGTGGACTTGGTATATTAGCATTGATTCAGGATTGGTTAACTAATAGAAAACAGAGAGTTGTTTTAGATGGGGAGTTCTCAGGATGGCAACTTGTAACTATTGATGTGCCACAGGGCCATAAGAACTTACTATATAAATTAATGACTTGGAGACTGAAATGAATGTGCTAACACCATGTTTGTTGATGATACAAAAATAGTGGAAAATGTGTATTAACGATGACACATGGAATCTGTAGAGAGATATAATCAGTTTAATTGAGTGGGCCAAAACTTGGCAGATGGACTATTATATCAGTATTTGTGAGGTTAGACGTTTTGACGAGAATAATAGAAGAGCTGAATATTTAAATGTGGAAAGACAACAGAAAGCTGCAGAACAGAAAGGTTGGAGATCCTAGTGCATGGACCACAGAACTACTTCCAAGTTCAGTTTGATAGTGGCTACAAATAGAACATAGAACATTAAAGCACAGCACAGATACTTCAGCCCTCAATTTTGCACCGACCTGTGAAATTAATCTGATGTCCATCTAACCTACACTGTTCCAATATTATCCATATGTACGTCCAATGCCCATTTAAATGCCCTTAACATTTAAAAGGATATTGGAGCGAGAGGGGGAGGATCCGGTTGTTGTGGTCCACGTTGGGACTAACAACATAGGCAAAGCTTGGGCAGAGGACCTGTTTGGGGACTATCAAGCACTAGGAAGGAAATTGAAGTACAGGTCCTCAAGGGTCATAATCTCCAGATTACTGCCTGAGCCACATGCCAATTGGCATAGGGATAAGAAAATTAGGGAAGTAAACACGTGGCTAAGGGATTGGTGTGGGAAAGAGGGATTCCACTTCATGGGGCATTGGCATCAGTGGGAAAGAGGGATTCCATTTCATGGGGCATTGGCACTGGGGGGATCTGTACCATTGGGACAGTCTCCACCTGAACCGATCTGGTACCAATGTTCTAGCAAAGAGGATAAATAGGGTGGTCAGTAGGACTTTAAACTTCTGAGTTGGGGGGAAGGGAAAGTGAAAGCGACAGGGACTATGGAGTTAAATGGAAAGATAAGCAGGAGGATAACATGTATGCAGGTGGATTTAAGCTTGAGGCAGACTAGGAATGCAACAAAAAGGAAGGATAACTTAGGACATCTTATGACTTCCAATATCTCTAATGATAAGAAAGTTAGCATTAAGGCACTTTACCTGAATGCTCGTAGCATTCGTAACAAAGTAGATAAACTAACGGCACAGATCATCGTGAATGATTATGATATAGTAGGCATCACAGAGACATGGCTGCAGGGGGTTCAGGACTGGCAGTTAAACATCCAAGGATGTACAACTTATCGAAAAGACAGGGAGGTGGGCAGAGGGGGCGGGGTGGCCTTGTTAGTTAAGAACAAAATTAAATCTATGGCACTGAACAACATAGGGTCTGATGATGTGGAGTCTGTGTGGGTGGAATTGAGGAACTACAAAGGCATACCCCCTGCAGCCGTGTCTCTGTGATACCTACCATATCATAATCATTCACGATGATCTGTGCCGTTAGTTTATCTACTTTGTTACGAATGCTACGAGCATTCAGGTAAAGTGCCTTAATGCTAACTTTCTTATGTCTCAATTAAGTCACCTCCCAACCTTCTTCTGTCCAATGAAAACAGCCTCAGTTCCCTTAGCCTTTGCTTGTAAGGTCTTTCTTCCATACCAGGCAACATCCTGGTAAATCTTCTCTGAACCCATTTCAAAACTTCTACATCCTTCTTATAAGGCAATGGCCAGAACTGTGCACAAAACTCTATGTGTGGCCTTACCGGTGTCTTGTACAGCTGAAGCATGACCTCGTGTCTTCGAAACTCAATCCCGCTACTGATAAATGCCAACACACCATATGCCTTCTTAACAACCCTATCAAACTGGGTGGCAACTATCAGGGATTTAGGCATCTGGACACCGAGATCTCCTTGCTCATTGACACTACAACGAATTTTACCATTAACCCAGTACTCTGCAGTCCTGTTACTTCTGAAGTGAACTACCTCACACGTTTCTGTATTAAACTCCATTTGTCACTTCTCAGCCCAGCTCTGCATCTTAGCTATGTCCCTCTGTAACTCCCAACATCCTTAGTCACAATCCATAACTCTGCCTACCTTAGTGTCATCCACAAATTTACTAACCCATCCTTCTTTGCTCACCTCCAGATCATTTATAAAAATAACAAACAGCAGTGGCCCAAAACAGATCCTTGTGGCACACCACTGGTAACTGAGTTCCAGGTTGAACATTTCCCATCAACCACCACCCTCCATCTTCTTTCAGCTAGCCAATCTTTGATCTAAATTGCTAAATCACCTTCAATCCCGAAACTCCATATTTTATGCAATAGCCTACCATGTGGAACCTTATCAAACATCTTACTGAAGCCCATAAACACCACATCAATCATTTTACCATCATTCACTGTCTGTCACCTTCTGAAAGAACTCAATAAGGTTAGTTAGGCACGACCTACCCTTCACAAAATCGTGTTGATTATCCCTAATCAAATTATTCCTTTCCAGATGATTATAAATCCTATCTCTTATAAACATTTCCAAAACCTTACCCACAACTGAAGTAAGGCTCACTGGCCTATAATTAGCAGGGTTGTTCCAGCTCCCCTTCTTAAACAAGGGAACAACATTTGCTATTCTTCAGTCTTCTGGCACTACTCCTGTCAATAATGTTGACATAAAGATCAAAGCCAAAGGGTCTGCAATCTCCTCCCAGGCCTCCTAGAGAATCCAAAGATAAATCCAGTCTGGCATAGGGGTCTTAGGTATTTTCAGATCTTCCAAAATTGCTAAAACCTTCTCTTTGTCAACCACAATCCCATTTAATCTAGTAGCCTGTACCTCCATGTTCTCATTAACATTGCCCTTTTCCATTGTGAATACTGACAAAAAGAATTCATTAAGTACTTTCTCTATGTCCTCAGATTCCACACACAACTTCCCTCTACTGTCTTTGATTGGCCCTGATCTTACCCAAGTCATTCTTTTATTCCTGATATACGCATAGAAGGCCTTAGGATTTTCCTTGATCCTATCCACTGACAACTTCTCATATCTCCTCCTGGCTCTTCTTAGCCATTTCTTTAGATCTTTTATGGCTAGCTTATAACTCTCAAGTCCCCTAACTGAGCCTTCATGCCTCATCCTCACATGAGCCTTCTTCTTCCTCTTGACAAGAGCTTCAACTTCTTAGTAAACTGTGGCTCTCCCTCTGGACAACTACCTCCCTGCCTGATAAGTATATACTTATCAAGGACCCGCAGTAGCTGTTCACTGAATAAGCTCCACATTTCAAGTGTGTCCATCCCCTGCAGTTTCCTTCCCCATCCTATGCATCTTAGATCTTGTCTATTTGAATCATAATTGCCTTACCCCCAGTTATACCTCTTTCCGTGCGGAATATATTCCTACTCACTGTTACTGTAAACATAACCAAATTGTGGTCATTATCACTGAATGCATTGAAGTCCTATTTTAAAGGCAGTAGAATATAACAATAGTTATGTCTCACTAAAACTACTCAAGGTACAGATCAGACCACAACTTGAATATTGTGAACATTTCTCATCCCATTTTCTAAGGAAAGATATATTGGCATTGGACACGGTCCAGAGAAGGTTTTCTCTGTTTATTCCAAGTGTGTAGACATTTTCTTATGAGAAGATGTTGAATAGGTTGGACATGTGCTTATTGGTGTTCAGGAGAATGCGAAGAGATCTTATTCAAACATAAAATTCTTCGGCGATTCGACAGGGTAATGCAAAGAGGTTGTTTCAATTTGAGGGAGATTCTCGCACCAGAGGGCATAATCTCAGAGTAAGAATCACACATTTAAGACAGATATGAGGAGAAATTACATCTCTCAGAGGTTGGTGAATCTGTGGTAATTTTTAACACAGAGGATTATTGAGACTGTGCAGTCTACTGAAATTATGTCAAAGAGCAGTTTATTAAATCTGATTCACTTACTTGTTCCCCATTTTCTAGTATTGTTCATTAAATAGTTATATTCCCTTTGAAGGTTACAAATGAATATATATCTGCCACCTGACAAAACAGTGTACATCAAAAACTAAACACTTGTTCTCTACATGTCATCATAGTCAAAATGTATGGTGCTGGAAAAGCATGGCAGGTCAGGCAGCATCTGAGGAGCAGGAGAATCAATGTTTTGGGCATAAGCCCTTCATCAAACATTCCTGATGAAGGACTTATGCCCGAAATATCGATTCTGCTGCTCCTCGGATGCACTCTGACTTGCTGTGCTATTCCAGTACCAAACTTTTCAACTCTGATCTCCAGCATCTGCAGTCCTCATTTTCTCCTACATGTCATCATGGTCCACTTGTCAGTTGTGAACCCATGCCTTTTAACTATCGATTTAACAGTTCTCTTTAATTCCTGATGACCAGAATTTGGCCCATCATGCCAGTCTCTACCGAACTCGAAACTCTGTTTCTTGCTTCACTGATGAAGAGTTTCTCCAGTATCATCTATGTGTGGTTCCACCATTCCTCTTCCTGCAACCAGCTGACTCTCAGTTCAAAATACTGGTAAGAGGAAGTAACAGATTTGCAAGGGGCAGTTCCTTCGATCACAGGCACTTTCTGTCCCTCGTTTGCAACTGAAAGCAAATGCAGAAGAGAAATGGGTGGCGACTGGAGTCGCAGTGAACTGCGGGAAGGTGAATTTTTGTTTTGTTTTACAACTGGGTGAATTGTCTCTTCACTCTTGGCTGCCCTTTCTCACCCTGATACCGAGCAAGCATCAGCACCCTTAATGAAGCAACAGAAGACCTGATGATTCAGTGGGCAATGGAGCCAGGTAGAAGAGAAGCTCAAATCTCAAACAGGACAGAGGGATGAAGTGATCTTGCCAACTTCAAAACTATTTTTTCTCAACAGTGAACTGTCCAAGGCTCAAGTCCGAGAAGTGTGTCAATTATGTGCCATTAATTAAAATAAGGTGAAATCTGGCCAAAGTAGGTTGGGAACAACTACTTATGGGAAAATGTACAGCAGAATAGTGGGCCACACTCAAAATGTAACTGGGGAGAGTACAGGTCCCCACATGTTCCATTTGTTTGAGCAACAAGTTACAGAGAACTGTGATATCTCAGAATATTTAGAATTATAAAAAGATGATTTTACCAGGTGCAAAGGGAGCAAATCAAAGGAGGCTCTGGTGGAATATAGAAAGTACAGAGGTTATTTTGAGAAAGCTATTAGGACACCAAAGAGGAAGCATGAAAAAAACATAGGGTGGTAAAATTAGGGAGAATTTCAAGATATTCCTTCAGTATATTAAGTGGAATAGGATAACCAGGGAAAGAAAAGGGCCCATATAGGTGTTAAGAGGCCAACTTGTTTGTGGAGCCAGTCGACATTGATTGAATATTAAATGAATATTTGACACCTGTCTTCATTTGGAAGAAGGAGGAGATAGGTACAGAATTTGGGGAGTGGGGCCATGCAATCTTGAGCAGATTGACATAGGGAGTGAGGGTATATCATTTAGCTTAATAATCAACAAATCCCCAGGTCTGATTGAGTTGCATTGCAGGTTGTTGTGCTAAGTGAGTTAGGGGCTGACACCCAATTTTTTTCATTCCTCCCTAGCCACAAGGGATATGCCAGAGCACTGGATAAGAACAAATGTGGTTCCACATTTCAAGAAAGCTGGAAGGGATAAACCAAGAAATTACAAGCCAGTGTCTCATATCAGTGGTATGAAGCCATAAGAGAAAATTATGAAGGAGAGAATTAATCTCCACTTGGAAAGAAAATATTTCATATGGGATAGACATTTACAATCAACAGTTGCATATTGCTGCCCTGCAGAGTTTCGGCCTGATCTGCTGATTATTAACCCAGACAGTTCTACCTTCATTTTGCTTCCCACTGTTTGACATGTGCTTAGCCCTGTCTCTCACTTTCACCTTGGAGTTCTCCCTTGTGCATTTCCTCCAGCATTTTCTTCCACATTGCTCACCACAGGACATTGCTAGGCCACTTCTGGAATATTGGTGTGCAGTCGGGCCTCCCTGCTGTAGAAAGGATGTAATGAAACTTGAAAGGGTTCAAACAAGACTCACAAGGATGTTGCCAGGTGTTGGAGCTACAGGTAGAGGCTGAATAGGCCATGTTCCCTGGGATGTTGCAGGCTGAGGGATGACCTTACAGGGGTCTATAAAGTCATTAGTGGGTGTGGATAGGGTAAATAGACAAGGTCTTTTACCTGGGGTGGGGGTGTCCTAAACTGGAGGGCATAGGTTGAGGGTGAAAGGGGATAAAAATTAAAAGGGACCTAAGGGGCAACCTTTTCACCAAAAGTATGGTGCGTGTATAGAATTAGCTGCCAGAGGGAATGGTGGAGGCTAGTACAATTACAATTTTTAAAAGGCAAATGGATGGATATATGAATAGAAGGGTTTTGAGGGATATGGGTCAAGTGCTGGCAAATGAGACTAGATTAGGTTAGGATACCTAGTTGCCATGGACGAGTTGGACTGAAGGGTCTGTTTCCATGTTCTGTATCTCTGTTTGTCTTGAAATGCATAAAAGTGGACAAATCCCCAGGACCTGATCAGGTGTACCCTAGAACTCTGTGGGAAGCTAGGGAAGTGATTGTTGGACCTTTTACTGAGATATTTGTATCATTAGTAGCCACAGGTAAGGTGCTAGAAGATTGTAGGTTAGCTAATGTGGTGCCATTATTTAAGAAAGGTGGTAAGAACAAGCCAGGGAGCTATAGACCAGTGAGCCTGATGTCAGTGGTGGGCAAGTTGTTGGAGGGAATCCTGAGGGACAGGGAGTACATGTATTTGGAAAGGCAAGGACTGATTAGCGATAGTCAGCATGGCTTTGTGCATGGGAAATCATGTCTCACAAACATGTTTAAGTTTTTTGAAGACGTAACAAAGAGGATTGATGAGGGCAAAGAAGTAGATGTGATCTATATGCACTTCAGTAAGGCGTTCGACAAGGTTTCCTATGGGAGACTGGTGAGCAAGGTTAGATCTCATGGAATGTAGGGAGAACTTTCCATTTGGATACAGAATTGGCTCAAAGGTAGGAGACAAAGGGTGGTGGTGGAGGGTTGTTTTTCAGACTGGAGGCCTGTGACCAGTGGAGTTCCACAAGGATCGGTGCTGGGTCCACTACTTTTCATCATTTATATAAATTTGGTTGTCAGCCTAAGAGTTTAGTAAGTTTGCAGATGACACCAAAGTTGGAGGTGTAGTGGACAACGAAGAAGGTTACCTCAGATTACAACAGGATCTTGATCAGATGGGCCAATGGGCTGTGAAGTGGCAGATGGAGTTCAATTTAGATAAAGGTGAGGTGCTGCATTTTGGGAAATCAAATTACTGATAAGGTCCGAGGGAGTGTTGCTGAACAGAGAGACCTTGGAGTGCAGTTTCATTGCTCCTTGAAAGTGGAGTTGCAGGTAAATAGGATAGTGAAGAAGGGTTTTGGTATGCTTTCCTTTATTGGTCAGAGTATTGAGTACAAGAGTTGGGAGATCATGTTGCAGCTGCACAGGACATTGTTTAGGCCACTGTTGGAATATTGTGTGCTATTCTGGTCTCCTTCCTATCAGAAAGATGTTGTGAAACTTGAAAGGGTTCAGAAAAGAGTTTGAATAGGCTGGGGCTGTTTTCCCTGGGGCATTGGGAGCTGAGTGGTGACCTTATAGAAGTTTATAACTGCATTAGGGGCATGAATAGAATAAATAGACAAAGTCTTTTCCCTGTGGGAGTCTAGAACCAGACAGCATAGGTTTAGGGTGAGAGGGGAAAGATATAAAAGAGACCTAAGGGGCAACTTCTTCACTCAAAGGGTGAATGGAATGAACTGCCATAGGAAGTTGTGGAGGCTACTACAATTGTAACGTTTAAAAGGCATTTGGATGGGTATATGAATCGGAAGTGTTTGGAGCGATATGGGCCATGTGCTGGCAACTGGGACTAGATTGGGTTGGGATATCTGGTCAGTATGGACGAGTTGGACTGAAGGGTCTGTTTCCGTGCTGTACATCTGTATGACTGTATGACTCTAGCAAGTTTTTTTTAAAAATCTGGTTGGCTGGCATGTGTTGAGTCACACAATTACCATTTATGATGTATTATAATTTATCTGCTACTTACAATTCTCTCTGACTCATGGAGGGCCAGACCTCCTCTGTTGAAAATGTTCTGGATCAAATGATTATTCCACAGTGAGCTGCCACTTCACAGCCCATTGGCCCATCCAATCAAGATCCCGTTGTAATCTGAGGTAACCTTCTTCGTTGTCCACTACATCTCCAATTTTGGTGTCATCTGCAAACTTTCGAACTATACCTCTTATGCTGACATCCACATTTATATAAATGATAAAAAGTAGTGGACCCAGCACCGATCCTTGTGGCACTCCACTGGTCACAGGCCTCCAGCCTGAAAAACAACCCTCCTCCACTACCCTCAGTCTCCTATCTTTGAGCCAGTTCTGTATCCAAATGGCAAGTTCTCCCTGTATTCCACGAGATCTAACCTTGCTCACCAATCTCCCATGGGGAATCTTGTTGAATGCCTTACTGAAGCGCAAATAGATTACATCTACCTCATTGCCCTCCACAAGCACTTTAACGAGATCACTCCTGCCAATTCTGTAATAAATGGATATATCTGGGTCTCAGTCATAAGAACCAAAAGCAGGAGTAGGCAATCAGCCCCATAAGCCCTGCTGCACCATTCAATACAATCACGCCTGATCTCATCTCAGTCTGAATTCCACTTTCCTGCCTGCTGTCCATAACCCTTTAACCCGTTACTAATTATAAAAGTATTTTCTTCGGTGCCGTGTTCCAGCGTCCAGTACCCTTTGGGGGTAGTGAATTTCATTGATTCACTACGTTTTAAGAGCAGTAGTTCCTCCTCATCTCTGTTTTAAATCTGGCGCCTCTTAGATTAAAACAATAGTCAAATAATGCTTTCTCTGCTGCATGTGCACCTGACTGCAATGTCTTTTACTGCATGGCCAGTTCAGAGCGTACTGCCACTCACAAGCCTCACTTCCTGATTACTATTGAAGTCCCCTAAGCAAAAAGCATTCTGTACCCTGCTCCCCTTGGTGCTGTACTCGAAACGGTAACTGTGTTTTCTTCCTGTTGAGTTTCCTCAGTAATTTATGTTTTTGATCCAGATTTTCAGCACCCGCAGTTCTTTGTTTTACTCTGTTTCTTCCAAGAGTTGCTCAGCATGGAGAAATACTGATACATCAGTATGGGAGGGTAGTATCAGTACCGCAGCACTCATTATACTTTGCAAACTATTTTCACAATTATCGTTTTCTAAATTAATTTCAGAAAAATGCCTTCATAAACTATTATTGTTTTAGGTACTCCTTATATCCAGTAATATTGCCATAATATTTAGTGGCTCAGTAGTTAGCACTGCTGCCTTACAGCATCAGGGTCCCAGGTTCGATCCCAGCCTCGGGTGACTGTCTGTGTGGAGTTTGCACATTCTCCTTGTGTCTGCGTGGGTTTCCTCCCACATTCCTAAGATGTGCAGGTCAGGTGAATTGGCCATGCGAAATTGCCCATAGTGTTCGGTGCATATGTCAGAGGGAAATGGGTCTGGGTGGGTTACTCTTCGGAGGGTCGGTGTTGGACTTGTTGGGCCGAACGGACTGGTTCCACACTGTAGAGAATCTAATAATTGAAATCATCTCCCAGCTCCCCAGCAAGTTCGACGAATAAATGTCCATGGGGCAAACGATAACTTTTCTGCGCTCGGGTTATTCGAATGTTTGTTATTCCATCATGCTGCTGTGTATAAATTTATTTTAAACAAAACAAGTCTCAGTGCTGTTTCTTAATCTTCATTCCTGATGAAAGGCTTATGCCCGAAACGTCGACTGTCCTGTTCCTCGGATGCTGCCTGACGTGCTGTGCTTTTCCAACGTCACACTTTTCGACTCTGACTCTCCAGCTTCTGCAGTCCTCAGTGCAGTTTCTGTTCATTATTCTATTTCATTTACTACGTCCAAGTTAAAGGAATTGGTCAGTATTATATTGGAAATGCAGGCAATGCCATTGTGCCTATTGTTCTGCCAGTTCTTTCCCTGGGCTACGTTGTGACAGGCAGTTAACCCGAGGAAGGCACGTTCATTCAAAATGTATCTGAGATTCTATGTTATATAAGTATTTGTGCACTAAAATTGGCATACAGTGCAGTACTTTCTCTAACCACTTAAATGTGGGCAGCACTGAACAGCAACCTAAGAAATCTTCGTAGTGTACAAAGAAGCAGCCTCCAAAGAACTGGTCTGCTGCGTTGTCTCCAGCCTCCTTCAGATACCGGACACTTCACCAAGAATTTATTTTATTCTGCCTGAAAATAGAATGCTCTGTGGAACTCAATCTCGGGCAAGTCAGCCAGTCGCAAAGTGGGTAAGGGCCGGTCTTGAAAATGAACATACCTCGTGGTAAGTATTATAAGGTAACCGGCCAATAGCTACAGCTGGCATTGTACTACAAGTACACGAGGGAGTTATCTACTGACACAAAGATTCCTTCGCTGAAGTTACACCCTCTTGTGGTGGTGATGAAAAAGTCTGCTTCGTTTCTCACATTTATTGAGTCTGAAAAGTGCAGGAACCCCTTTGCTTCAATAGAGTTTCTTCTAGTCAAGTTTAGCTGTTTTAATATGACCAAAAATGTAAGATCAAGTTATATACAGATCATAAAACAGACTATATGAGATCTGGATATGTTATTTCAATGCAATGTGCTGCTACTACCTTGACGTTTTCTGCACCAGCTGTAATCAAACTTGGGAGTACTGAAGAAAACGGTGAGAAGGAGTACAAAAGACATCGGTGGCTGTCTGGTTGGAAGATACAGTTTACCAAAAAAACGTCACAGGGCATAGTTTGAAAGGAAGAAGGGGAGGAGTACATACATGCCTAATGAAACAATTTTATAGGGAAAGCTCGAAGATGGTCATAAAACCATCAGAAATAGCAGCAGGAGTAGCCCGTTCGACTCTCGAGGCTGCTCTACCATTTAATAGAATCGTGGCTGATCAAACACTTCTCATGTCCACTTTCCTGCATTTTCCCTGTAAACTTTGGTTCCCCTACTAATCAAAAATGTATCTATACAAGCCGTAAATGTGCATGAGGACTCTGTCCCCACAATAAGGAGTGCCAAAATACCTTACAACCTTTCGAAAGAGGAAGTTTCTCCTCATCGTGTTAAATTGGCGCCCTTAGTTCTGAGCCTCTGGTTACCAAAGCAGTAAATAAAGTCCATTGTGCATTTTGTGAATGGATCAAGAAAGCAGAAAAGTCAGAAAGTTAAGCTCATCATTTAGAGCACATTTTTCTCGATCTGCTTGAGTATTATGTATAATGGGGGAATCTCTATTTTATAATTAGGGAACTAATCTGAATTACCAGGTAGATTCCGGGGATGAAGAATGACATATTTGGAGAAAACGGATAATTTGTTTTCATTAAAAAAAAGAGGAAAGCTAAGAAAATATTTTATAGAGGTTATAACAACAGCAACAAGAATATTGAGAAAGAACAATAGTTTCCAATGGCTGAAGGGTCGATGACCAGAAAAGACGGATGACTAGTAAAAGAAACGGAGATAACGAGCATTTTTAAAAACATAGTGGCTCCAAATTGTGATGCGGATCCTGATAAGGTGATCGATACAGTTCAATCCCTAATATTCAAAGGGATATTGAATAAATATTTGAAAGAGAGAGAAAAATAGGGTATGGGTTAGGAATAGCATAGTGGACCTAATTGAAATACTCTCCAAAAGAGCTCGCGGATGTTGCGCTGGCTGAATGTTCCCCTCAAGTGCCGGATGACAGTTGGATTCTGTGATTGAATTAATTTAACGTATGGCATTGTTTGGTTTTTTGCTTCCTATGTTAAAAAAACCAGTTTTCAACCAGAAAATAATAACCCAGATATTGAAAAAGCACATGCTGGTGACCCCAGAGAAATTCTTCGAAGCCAATCATCTTAGCGATGGAGACAGATGAATGAGAGAATGGAATGGTGTCCTTCCAGTAAGCAGATTGTGAGGATGTATAGCCCAGAATGTTTTTTTTTCATCAAGTGACTCCTCATCAGAACTGATAACAGCTCGGAAAACGTAGTATTTACTACATTCTGCTCACAAACGTTGCTACACCTGCTGAGTTTCTGGAGCATTTCCTGCTTTTTGTAGTAATTTTCAGAAATACCTGGACAATCTTAATGTTTGGAGTGACAATCAATACATAGTCTTGGATGCACATGGTGCTCCAACAAGTGAGGATCCAACTTCATGCTCTTGATTTTCAAATGGATAACCATTGAAATATATCTCAGCGTCAATTTTCTGGACGTCTTGATTGACCATAAACTTAACTGTACCAGCCATACAGGTATTGTGGATAAACATAGAACATAGAAGAATACAGCGCAGTACAGGCCCTTCGGCTCTCGATGTTGCGCTGATCCAAGCCCACCTAACCTACACTAGTTCACTATCCTCCATATGCCTATCCAATGCCCGCTTAAATGCCCATAATGAGGGAGAGTCCACCACTGCTACTGGCAGGGCATTCCATGAACTCGTGACTCGCTGAGTAAAGAACCTTCCCCCAACATCTGTCCTATACCTACCCCCCCTTAATTTAAAGCTATGCCCCCTTTTAATAGCTGACTCCATACGTGGAAAAAGATTCTCACTGTCGACCCTATCGAAACCCCTAATCATCTTGTACACCTCTATCAAGTCACCCCTAAACCTTCTTTTCTCCAATGAAAACAACCCCAAGTGCCTCAGCCTGTCCTCATATGTTCTTTCTACCATACCAGGAAACATACTGGTAAACCTCCTCTGCACCCGTTCCAGTACCTCCACATCCTTCCTATAGTATGGCAACCAAAACTGCACACAATA
>NC_057723.1:4384438-4475911 GCF_004010195.1 Chiloscyllium plagiosum
CACCCTCCTTGGAAATTGTTGCCATGTTCCTCACCTCCCTACACTCCAGGCCCTGCACCCTGCAGCTACAATCTGGGTTCCCATGCCCCTGCAGAGTTAGTTTAAACCCCCCAAAAGAGCACTAGCAAACCTCCCGCCAAGGATACTGGTGCCTCTCAGGTTCAGGTGTAGACCATCCTGTTTATAGAGGTCCTACCGTCCCCAGAAAGAACCCCAGTTATCCAAAAGCCGGATTCCCTCCCTCCTGCACCATCCCTGTAGCCACGCATTTAAGTGTTCTCTTTCCCTATTCCTCGAATCTCTATGACGTGGCACGGGTAACAAACCAGAGACAACAACTCTGTTTGTTCTAACTCCAAGCTTCCAACCTAGCTCCCTGAAAGGCTGTCTAACATCCTCAGCACTCCTCCTACCTATGTCGTTGGTGCCCATGTGGACCACGACTTCGGGTTGCTCCCCCTCCCCCTCCAGGACCCGGACAACACGATCAGAGACATCACGTACCCTTGCACCTGGGAGGCAACATACCAATCGTGAGTCTCTCTCGTTCCCACAAAACCGCCTATCTGTGCCACGAACTATCGAGTCCCCAATTACTATTGCTCTGCTCTTCTCCTCCCTTCCCTTCTGAGTAACGGGGACAGGCTCCGTGCCAGAGACCTGAGCCCCGTTACTTACCCCTGGTAAGTCATCCCCCCCACAAGTATCCAAAACGGTATACTTGTTCTTGAGGGGAACGTCTGCAGGGGGTCCCTGCACTGGCTGCTTCCTCCCAGTCCCCCTCACTGTCACCCATTTATCTGCCATCTTTGGAGTTACTACTTCCCTAAAGCTCTGATCTATGACCCCCTCTGCCTCCCGAATGATCCTAAGTTCATCCAACTCCAGCTCCAGTTCCCTAACACGGTCTTGGAGGAGCTGGAGATGGGTGCACTTCCTGCAAGTGTAATCAGCAGGGACATCCATGGCATCCCTCACCTCAAACATGTTGCAAGAGGAGAGACAAGGAATATTCCAGTAACGTCTGTCTACTCCCAACTTCATGTCAGACGTCAGTACTATGATGGCATTCTCTGCAAAGGCTTGGATGAGTCTGGATGCAACAATGCTCAATATTATTCAAAACAAATCAGCTTGCATTATTTCTGCACTATACCCCATTACAAAAACGTCATTACCTCCAGTTAGTAGACATAAATCTACATGTGATCGCCCTTGTAAAGCAAATATTCGACTTGAAAATGGGAGATATTGCCTTCAAAAGTCCTAACAAACATGCATAGCAGGCTCTCAGTACACGGTAAAATTGACTGGAAAATTAATTATCCTTGAGTTATAGAGTAACATGACATGGAAACAGGCCCTTCGGTCCAATGGGTCTATGCCAGGCAAATTTTTCAAACTAAACTAATCCCACCTGTAAAGCTAAGAAGTAGAACTAGCAACAAGAGTTTACCAAGTCAATATTAAATGTATATACTGAGCACAATGTGAGCTATTCATATAAGTGCTGACTGAAAGAAATATGGATGTAATCACCTTGAAGAAAACCTTACACCATCCATCAAGCTCATATTCCAGCTACCCACGAAAGGCACACAAGAAAACAAGGATATACAGGAGTAACCTTGTCAGATGTATCAAGGAAAAATCACCAAGTTGGCAGAAGAGCTAAAATCAGATGACCCCTACATCATCCCCATTAAGATACTTATTTGACCATCATAATGTCCACAAATCACCAAATGACTGTTGGCCTAATATCATCAGTCCCTCAGAATAAAGACTGACTTGCTTCCACTCAGGTGTTCTGGGTCCTGAAGTGTCTTAACAGTTCTATGTCGGATTGCCACAGGTGTTTGAAGAGATGTGTGCTGGGATGCACTGGTTACTGCGTACTTGTTTGCACTTGATCTCTATCTGAGCCTGTCAGAGATGTTAATAATGGTCAACACTTTCAAAAATGCTTTTTCTCCAGTTTGGATGGTCTAAAGATTCCTGTGAAATAGTGAGATTTTTTTCAGAGAGGCTTTAAATACATCCAAAAAGCATTTTCTCTGCCCTGTAATTGATGTGAAAGACCTCAGAGTCAAGAGTTTATTTTGGAAATCTTGTGTCAAGCATGCAGGAAATGTTGCCCACAAAAAGCGGCTTATTGATTGTAATCAATACTTCATAACAGGGATGTTGGCGAAAGAGAGGGCACAAATATTGGAGCACTTATTTTGCTTGTGAATGTTTAGCATTATGCATGGGCATTAACTAAGGAGAGATGTATTGACATTGGAGGCAGTCCAAGGAAGGTCACTTGGCTGATTTCAGGTATGGAGGGATTTTCTTAAAGGAGAGGTTGAGTAGATTGCATCTGTGCTGTTTGGAATATCGAAGAACAAGTGATGACCTTATTGAGCTATACAAGATTCTTAGAAGACTTGACACTGTAGATGCAGTAAGGTTGTTTCTTCACATGTGACAATCTCAGACCAGAAGGTGCAATCTCACAATAAGGATCACACTTTTAAGAAAGAGATGAGAATGTGGAATTCTTTGTCACAGAGAGCTATTGACCCTGGGTCATTATGTACATTTAGGCCGAGATAGACAGATTTTTAATAAATAACACTTTCTTTTGATTATGGGGAAAAGGCAGGAAAATGGAGGTGAGCATTATCAATTTGGCTATGATCTAATTGAATGATGAAGGAGACTTGATGAGCTGAATGGTCTGTTTCTATTCGAATGTCTTATGGTCTTATGGTGATATTTCTCAAAGTTTCCAAGATATGTGTTGCCCATTGTCCATAGCTTTGCTCATACAGGAGCACTGGTAGCATCACTGTGCTGTAGAACATGAGGTGGGTGTTGGGATTAAGATCTTCATTATCAAACATTCTTTCACAGATGACACACACCTGTGTACTGGGATGTTGGAGGCAATGTTGAATTCTACAGTTGATATTTGCCCCCACTTGGAGGAGACTTCTGAAATATGGAATTCATCCACATGTTTCAGTTGGTTTTGTGGAAAGGATTTGGGAAATTGCATTGATGTCATTACACATCCTTGCATGAGCCTGGTTTGCATTTGTATTGGGTCAGTGGTGGATCCATTGTTGAGGATCGTGGCTTGCTATTTTGCAACCCCAGCAATCTACAAGGACAGCTTCAAGAGCAAATGCATTTGTGGGGGTACCTCAACAACAATGTCATGGGAGAACAATGGCAAAACTGGATTTTAGTTGCATGTCTGCAAAATTGTATACGATGTGAAGCAGTCTAGCACCTTCAATAATGTCAGTTGGAAAGACTAGTCACTTGAAATTTTCTTCACCAGCCGCATCAGCAAAGGTCAACCACTTATGTGCTCTCAGCAGTGCTTCCAATCTTGCCACACTCCCCAAATGTCACTCACACATCAGTCTCAAACTACAATGTATAGATTCAAAGCGAAAACCACTGAAAGGATAACAAGCATACATATGGCAGACACATAGAAACCTGTACTAATCAGATCCTATCCTTCCTTGAGAAATCCAACTACTTGAGTCAAATTCTTAAACTGACAATCACCAAATTTGTTTTGTGAAGCTTCAGAGAAATTTCAATTCCCTTCTGCATACAGGCAAATTAGAAAATCTTGAAATAAAGAGAAAGTGAGGACTACAGATGCTGGCAATCAGAGTCAAGAGTGTGGTGCTGGAAACACAAAGCAAGTCAGGCAGCATCCAAGGAGCAGGAGAATCAACATTTCTGACATAAGCCCTTTATCAGGAAAGATTTAATTTCAGTCAGTCAAATCAAATGATCACCCAATCTCTAACACTCCCAATGATCGATCCAGCAGCAGCCATATCAGTGGTCCAAATAAGGAGTGCGCTTGTGATGCAGAGGTGTGTAACATCTCTAAAAAGGTTGCTCATAAAATATCTACCAGTGGCTCAGAATCAATTCTGATACTATTACTTCACAACTTCAAATGAACTCAATGGTGTATTTGAAGTTTATAACTGAAAGGTCTGCAAGAATGGTGAGCAAAGTGTAAACAGGTTTGAACAGTTTCTGAAGACTGCACCAAAGTAAGTAAGCTTCTCAAGCTCTGATACTTGCGAAGTGTATGACGATTGATAGCAATCAGAGGGAACCTATAGAATTTACACAAAATTTCTGAAGAACATAAACCAATGAAGCAGTTGACCACATCCATAGCCCAGAGACCTTTCTCAGAAATCTGGCAGCAATTCAACATAGTTGCCATTGACAAACCAGGGAATGCCAATCAATAGCTGACATATCTACCATCTCATCAGTCAGCTGGCAGTAACATAAATGGACTACAGCAATTCAAGAAGGCAGCTTACCACCAGCTTCTCAAGAGCAACTACCAACAAGCAATGAATGTTGTCCAGCAGCAATGTCCACTTCACATGAATGATTAAATTTTTAAAAATTCAAAACCATAGAAGCACCAATTACATACCCCCACCCCTACAACCACCCATACCCTCAAACTCAAACGCAACAGGAAGATCTTCAAAAAGATTAAACTGCTCTGAGCAAGTCCTTATACTGACTTCAATTATTAATGCTGGGTTCAACAAAAGCTTGAAAGCAGGAATTGAATTTGTTGACATAAGCTGTGCTCGTGTCACATTGTGGCAAACAGACATGTCAGTAAAATTCCCCAACAGTATCTGCTATGTGAAAATCCTACAATTAAATAACTCCATGATCCAGAGCCAAAAGTTCCATGTGCATCTTGAATGTCAAAGCTGAACTATAATGTTCTCCGACAGGGTCAGTTCTCATATTGGCCTTTTGTAACATATTTACCTGTGATCTGCAACCCACAAAGTTAAGGTTCTTTGCAAAGCATGATAACCTAAGACTGGTTCAAGAACATTTTCATATATTAAGGAAACATGCAGTGAAGATAAGTGTTCACTGTAAGCTTACTTTGTATTATCGCAATAAATGCTGCTGAGTCTGTCAATTCAGTATGGTGGCCATCACCAAGAAGAAAGAGTGAGAGAAACTGAATGATCTGAAGGTGGATAAATTACCCTGGACCAGATGGACTACACCCCAGAGTTCTATGGGCAATAGCTGAAAAGATAGTGGAGAAGTTAGTGGTGATCTTTCAGGAATCACTAGAATCAGGGATGTTTCAGAGGACTGGAATGTCATTAACATTCCTGAAGAAGGGCCTGTGCCCGAAACGTCGAATCTCCTGTTCCCTGGATGCTGCCTGACCTGCTGTGCTGTTCCAGCAATAAAGTTTCAACTTTGATCTCCAGCATCTGCAGACCTCACTTTCTCCTCCATTAACATGACACCCCTGTTTAAGGAGGGAGTAAGGCAAAAGTCAGAAAGATACAGACCAATTAGCTCCATTTTAGTTCTGGATAAAATCCTGGAATCCATTGCAAAGGATGATATTTCTGAATACTTGGAAGTGTATGGTAAAATATAGCAAAGTCAGCATGGTTTCATCAAGGGGAGGTCATGCTTGATAAACTAGGACCTGAGTGCACAGACTTAGAGTAAAGGGAAGACCATTTAGACAGAGATAAGGAGAAATGTCTTCAGCCAGAGATTGGTGAATCTATGGAATTCACTGCCACAGAAGGCTGTGGATGCCAGGTCATTGTGTGTATTAAAGACTGAGATAGATAGGTTCTTGATTTTCAAGGGATTCAAGGGTTATGAGGAGAAGGTGGGAGAATGGTAATGAGAAACTTATCAGCTATGACTGAAATGTGGAGCAGACTCAATGGGGTGAATGGTCTTATACAGTCATAGAGTCATAGAGATGTACAGCGCGGAAACAGATCATTCAGTCCAACCTGTCCATGCTGACCAGATATCCCAACCCAATCTAGTCCCACCTGCCAGCACCTGGCCCATATCCCTCCAAACCTTCCTATTCATATACCCATCCAAATGCCTCTTAATTGTTGCAATTGTACCAGCCTCCACCACTTCCTCTGGCAGCTCATTCCATACATGTACCACCCTCTGAGTGAAAAAGTTGCCCCATAGGTCTCTTTTATATCTTTCCCCTCTCACCCTAAACCTATGCCGTCTAGTTCTTGGCTCCCCAAACCCAGGGAAAAGACTTTACCTATTTAACCTATCCATGCCCCTCATAATTTGTAAACCTCTATAAGGTCACCCCTCAGCCTCCGACACTCCAGGGAAAACAGCCCCAGCCTGTTCAGCCTCTCCCTATAGCTCAAATCCTCTAACCCTGGCAACATCCTTGTAAATCTTATCCGAACCCTTTCAAGTTTCACAACATCTTTGTGATAGAAAGGAGACCAGAATTGCATGCAATATTCCAAGAACGGTCTAACCAATGTCCTGTACAGCCACAACATTACCTCCTAACTCCTGTACTCAATACTCTGACCAATAAAAGAAAGTATACCAAATGCATTCTATCTTCTGCTCATACGTCTTTTGGTCTTATGATCTTCATCTTTCAAACTGAATAACTCAATGGCCAAGTAACAAATTGCTGTCTGATTCTATGGCTGACCAGTCAATCATGACCCAACACCTAATTGCCTTGGTATCGTAGTTGAACATACATTCACCAATAAGTAATGAGATTAGAACTAAGATCAAGATGTTATTGAATCAGAACCCACATGCAACACATTGCTTCACTTACCCCGTCAATCTAATAGTAACATATTCATCTCAATCTTATTCTGGAATTATTACTGAAACATTATAGATGTCAGCTTGGTAAATTCTGAGGATAATTCCTGGAACTCTGAGACCAACACAGCTCAACTGGATTCCTGTGCTAGCATCCATTGGAGTTGTGGATTTATGCTGGAAAAAGATCCTCTTGGAACACCATCACTGCCTAACACCTAGTAAAGCACTCTGATTTGTCACAGGACATCAAAGGAAAACTGTATATCTGTCTGAATCTGACATACCCCAATGGAATGTGAAGTCAGACTTAAGTCTGTGCCTCCTAGTTGATTACAAACATCACAAACTATAATTCAATCAAGGGTCTGAAGTGGAGGTTCCATGTTTCAAACCAAAGATTTGTACATCCTACAGCTATTTAAAGACATGCTAGAGAAGATGCTGCACAAGAAAGATGAGGAACAACACTACCCACCCAAGACAGACCATTGCCCATGGACAGAATTCCTGTCCTTAGGAGTCTATTTCTGGTGATATCAGAACCATTCCCATTTTATCAGTTAAGCCATTAAATGCATTGCTAATCTTGACATCAGACCATAAGTGCAACATCCAGGCATTTTTAAAAAAAATATCTCTAACCTCCCATATACTATGGCTGCTGTGGAGAAAATGTAGGTGATCTTCTGCAGCAATTTGTCAAGGCTTCTTCAACAGCACTTTCCAAAACTCTGATCCATTTCAAACAACAAGGCCAATAGTTACATGAACACCATCATTAAAAGATAAGAATATAGGACCTGGTGCAGGTCACTTCACCCCAGATCTCATTGTCGTTCAATGTAGTGATTGCTGATCTGTGACTCAACGTGAACATGTATCCACATTTTGACCCACACCCCTTGATAGCTTTAGATAACACAATCTTTCAGGCTTAAATTTGCAATTAACTATGGAGAAAGCATCAAATGCCACTTTCAAAAGTAAGTTCCAAATTTGATGAATGAATGATTCATTGACACCTATATCTCGGAAGATACAGTGAAACGTGTTTTGTCACAATCTGGCACCATTTTGAGGTACAAAAGAATAAAAAGAAAATGCTTAAGTAAAGTTTATCTTCATCAGCTGAGGTCCAAGCATGGCCCCAGGACTTAAGCAACATCTCTGCAAGGTGCCTGCTCTGGACCTCCTGCAGCCAGGAGTCACTGCTCTGCCATCACTACAATTCGCACCTCACCGCCAATTCCAGGAGTCCACATGTTGGGTCGACAAAGCCAAGAGTCCCCAATTCAGGCATCACCTACACCACTCTGGACTTCCCATGATGTCAGGAAGATGAAGTAAACAAGACGGTAAAGAAAAATGATACAATGGAGAGAGGAAAAAGAATGCACCTGGCCTGGAGCAGATGGGCCTACTGTGCTGATGCTGCCATCTTGAATAGTTGGACCTGCCCTCTCCTCTGCACTGCAGGCCTCACTCTCCCTTCCATGCTGCAGAGCCCACGGTCTCCCGCTGCTGCTGCCGCAGAACAAGTTCAGAAGGCAGGGCCTGCTCTTACCCTACAAAGATGCCAATAAATTACTTCAAAGGGGAATAAAGAAATAAAGAGAAAGAGAAACAGAGAGGAAAAGATCAAAAGTTTTAAAAAGTTAAAGAAAAGAGGATGCGGACGAGCCCTGGACCAGAACACGGCGCTGCTACACGGCTCCTAAACAGAAAGCTTGAACTTTCTGTCAGGATTTGTGCGTGAAATGCTTCACAGTTTAGTACTTGAAATGAAAAGCCTTTTTTTGTGTTGGCCCTGTGTGACAAACAGGACTCAGTGCTGCACTGGAACAGGAGCAGGTATGGTACTGTTTTCCAGTGTGCAGCTTCCCTAACTTTACACATGGCTTAAGCATTTTTCTGGAAATGGGATGAGGGGCAATGCCTTCACATTCTGCACGTAGGTAACACAGCTCAGAAACTGTCAAAATGCTGATTAAAGGAGACAGATAGAATTTCCAGTCACCTTATGGGTTTCTGCAAATTGTTGGGCTCAGTTTGGCTGGCTTGGCATCAACTTCATTCTGAAGCTCCCTCTCCCTGTTTCAGTTGCTACTGTAGCTTGCTGCTCCTTTTAACCAGGATGACATTTTGCTGACTTTGAGGGCCAACACAACTGTAATCATGGTGACTTTAGTTTACAAATAGATTGGAAAAATTAAACTAGCAATAACCAGCCTATAGTTTCCAGCCTTTCTTAAGTAAAGGCACAATATTAGACATCCTCCAATTCTCTGGCACCTCTGGCTGTAGATGATACAAATATTTCTATTGGGGCCCAGCAATTTCTTCCCATAATGTTCTGGGATACACTTGAACTGGTCCTGGAGATTCTGATTTAGGTGCTATCGGAAGGAAAGAAAGGGAGACAGGAGATGAAGGGAGTGGCATTTATGTTTAGGGAAATCATTACTAATGTACTTAGAAAGGATATTCCAGAGGGATCATCCAGTGAAGCAATATGAGTTGAACTCAGAAATAAGAAGGATGATCACCTGGATAAAATTATACTATACACTCCCCAACAATCAGTGTGAAAGTGAGGGACAAATACGTTGAGAGATTTCAGATATATAGAAGAATAACAGGGTTGTAATATTAAGACATTTTAACTTTCCAAATGTAGACTGGGACTGCCATATTTTAAGGGCGTGGATGGTGAGGAATTTGTTAAATGTGTTCAAGAAAAATTTCTTTATGAATATGTGGATGCACTTACTATAGAAGGAGAAAAGATTGGCCTTTTCTTGGGATGTAAGGCAGGGCAAGTTACTGAAGTACGAGTGGGGAAGCAGTTTGGGACCAGTGATTCTATTGAGTGTTGCTGAACAAAGAGACCTTGGAGTGCAAGTTCATAGCTCCTTGAAAGTGGAGTTGCAGGTAGATAGGATAGTCAAGAAAGCATTTGGTATTCGTTCCTTTATTGGTCAGAGTATTAAGTACAGGGGTTGGGAGGTCATGTTGAGGCTGTACAGAACATTGGTGAGGCCAGTTTTGGAATATTGCTTACAATTCTGGTCTCCTTCCTATTGAAAAGATGTTGTGAAACTTGAAAGGATTCAGAAAAGGATGCTGCCAGGGTTGGAGAATTTGAGCTATAGGGAGAGGTTGAATAGGCTGGGGCTGTTTTCCCTGGAATGTCGGAGGATGAGGGTTGACCTTATAGAGGTTTATGAGGGGCGTGGATAGGATAAATAGGCAAAGTCTTTTCCTTGGGGTGGGAGAGTCCACAACTAGAGGGTTTAGGGTGAGAGGGGAAAGATATAAAAGTGACCTAAGGGGCAACCTTTTCACGCAGAGGGTAGTATATGTATGGAATGAGCTGCCAGAGGAAGTGGTGTAGGCTAGTACAATTGCAACATTTAAAAGGCATCTGGATGGATATATGAATAGGAAGGATTTGGAGGGATATGGGCCAGGTGCTAGCAGGTGGGATTAGATTGGTTTGGGATATCTGGTCGGCATGAACAAGTTGGACCGAAGGGTCTGTTTCCGTGCTGTACATGTCTATAACTTTATGACCCTATGGTTTTAAAATGGTTAAGGAAAAGAATTGGCCTTGTATAAAACTTAATGTTCTTAATTTGAGTAAGGCAAAGTTTGGCAGTATGTGACAGGAACTTTCAAGAGTTGCTTGGTGTGGCCTGAATGCAGGTAAAAGGGTGCCTGAGAGCATCACAATTTGCCAGTTCCCCACCACCCACCCTCCCCCCACCCCCAAAACACTCATAACGCTAATGTGGATAATACTGCCATTCATTTGGTGTTGCTTGGTCAAAGCTCTTTCTAATGATACTGTGGATTTACCTACACAAAATGAATTAAGTGGTTCAAGACAGCAGCTGACCACCACCTTCTCAAGGGCAACTACAGATAGATCATAAATGCTAGCCCAGCCAGTAACACTCTCATACCATGAGTGAATTAAAAAAATAGCTCTGCAAGCTCTACTAGATTCTTACACTGGAGTTCTGGCATTTGCTTCCAATTTGATAACAACAGAGTGTAGTTATCAGCTTGAGATGCACCATCATCCTGGCTCCCATGATTGTCCTCTGACTGTCAGTGGCCTTGTTGTCAAAGAATCCATCATTTGGTTAGGCACATTTATTTCTATGGCCACTTCCTTAAGTAATCTGAATGCAAATTATCAGGTCCTGGGAATTTATCAGTCTTCAATCCCATCAATATTTCCAACACCATTTCTCTACCTTAATGCAGATTTGCTTTAGCTTCTCCCTATCACCAAACCCGGTGTTCCCCATCATTTATGGCACATTATCTGTGTCCCCTTTTGTGAAGACAAAACAACATATAAATTGAGTTTGTGAGCTATTTCTTTGCTCCCTATTATTTCTGACCGTAGAGGACATACCTTAGTTTTCACTACACATTCTGTATTTACATACGGATAAAATATTTTATATTTAGTTCTATGTTCTCCGTTACTTACTCTGATATTCTATTTTTTCCTTCTTAATCAATCCCTTGGTCCTCCCTTTGCTGACTTGTAAATTGTGCCCAATGCTCAGGTATTTTTTTATTGTCAATATGTGTGCCTTTCTTTTATATCTAATTTTTAAAAATTCATTCACATGATGAGGGCATCACTGGCTGGATCAACATTCCTAATGCCCATCCCTAATTGCCCAGAGGGGCAGTCAGCCACATTGCTGTGGATCTGGAGTCACATGTAGGCCAGACCAGGTAAGGCTGGCAGTTTTCATCCCTAAAGAGCATTAGTGAACCAGATATGTTGTTCCAACAAGAAAAAACACAATGGTTCATGGTCATCATTCAATTCGCATTTCCATTTTGTTTTGTTGAATTCAAATTGCACCAACTGCCATGGTAGGATTTGAATCTAGGTCTCTGGAACATTACCTGGGTCTCCAAATTTATCATTGTAGTAATAATGCCATTAGGCCATCACCTTCCCCATCCAATGATGTCTTTAATTTCTCCAATAAGCCATGGTTTGTCCACTGTTCTCTTCAGTGGAAATATCTTCCCAACATCCACTCTGTCCAAGCAATTCAGTATTCTGTAAGTTTCAATTGTATCCCCCTCATCATTTTAAATTCCATTTAGTATAGACCTAGAGTCCTCAGATGTTCCTCAAATGTTAAGCTTTTCATATCTGGGACTATTCTCATGAACCTGCTCCAGGGCCAGTGTATCCTTCCTCAGATATGGGGCCCAAAACTGCACAGAATACTCCAAATGTGGTCTGATCAGAGCCTTATAGAACTTCACAAGTACATCCCTGCTTTTATATTCAGTCCTCTCATAATAAATGTCAAAAGTGCATTTCCCTTCCTAAGTACTGACTCAACCTATAAGTTTATCTTGACAGAATCCTGGAACAGACCTTTCAAGTCTCTGTGCACTTCAGATTTCTGAATTTTTCACCCCATTTAGAAAATAGTGCATGCTTCTGCTCTTCTTACCAAAGTGCATGACTTCACACTTTCCTACATTGTATTCTACCTGCCACTTCTTTGCCCACTCCCCTAATCTGTCCAAATCCTTCTACAGCCTCCCCACTTCCTCAATAACTATCTTTGTATTGTCTGCTAGCTGACCATTCATGGGACACTATGCTCAACTTATGGGGCCTCTGACTCCCTCTGAAATCTGAACGCAGGCTTGCTTGATCGGTCAGTTGGAGTCCTCATAGCTGTAGAGAAAAAAGGTTAGCGAACCTTGTCCAAATATACAACAGGAAAGCTTGCAAGGAGGCAACAGTGAACTTCTAAGCTTCTACAAACTGAGATCTTCTTCCTTAAAATCATCTTTCTTTCCTTGCTGCATGTGACTTGGTAGGTTCCAAGATAATAAGTACGAGCATCTGTTTAAATACAGTTTGAATACATGTTCCAGGGTTCACCAACATGTTGCATTCCTATGTCTCTTCCCTTTTCCATTCTGCTATTTGTTGGGCCACTTGCCTTCCGAATTGATCATCACATGTCACTTGTAAATCCATACCCAAGTAGCAAATTTATCAGCTTTCATGTTGGCCACCCTGAACATGGCCGTCATAGCAAAACCTTGCCCCCCAACTCCACAATATGTGAAAACAAGGTAAATTTGGAGGAAGTATCTGTTCCCCTTAATATCTGACAGCTTCAATCTACCAACTTTTCAAACTTCTAAATCCCAGGAATATGTTTTCCACTGTACTGCATTTATCAGATCTTTCCCCTGTTGTTCAACCCAAATATATCACTTTGTGTCTTCTTTACACTTCCCTAAAATGTGCTTTTCTATATGTCTTTGTGTCATCAGTGAATCTCACAAAAGTGCCTTCAGTCCTTTCATCAAATCTAATCTACTGTTTTTAATTTAGCCCTGATATCTAAAAATCAGTCGAGCGAATCTATCTTACACTCAAAGGCCAATATTTCATTCCTAACCTGTTAAAACAAAGAATGTTCACCTTATTCTAAGTGTCAGTTGACCAGTGAGTTGTATGGCTGAAGCGTACTTTCCACCTGTTGTATCCTTTGTTTTCCAAATATAAATGTCACCATTTCATGACACTTTTGATTCTGTTATGCCTCTTGACAAGAGTGATCACCGCACAGTCCTTGTGGAGATGAAGTCCCACTTTCACATTGAGAATCACTTCCATAGTGCTGTGTGGCTCAATCACTATTCTAAATGGATCAGACTTCGAACAGATCTAGCAACTCAAGTCTGGGCATCCATGAGGCACTGTGGGAAATCAACAACAGAATTGTACTCCATAACAATCTTTAACTTCAAGGTCTGGCATATCCCCCCCTCAACAATTACCATCATCTCAGGGGATCGACCCTAGTTCAATGGAGAGTGCAGGAGGGCATGTTGGGAGTAGCAGTAGGCATAGCTGAAGATGAGGTGTCAACCTGTGAAGCCACCCAAAAGTACTACTTATTGCCAAACAGCATAAGCAGCAAATGATAGACCAAGCTAAGCAATCCCACAACTAATTGATCAGATCTGAGCTCTGCAGTCCTGCCACATCCAGTCGTGAATGGTGGTAGATGATTAAACAACTCACTGCAGGAGGAGGCTCCACATATATCTCTATCTTTAATGATGGAAAAGCCCAGCACATCAGTGCAAAAGATAAGCCTGAAGCATTCACAGCAATCTTCAGCCAGAAGTTGCCAAGTGGATGATGCAGTGGTCCCAATATTGTAGACACCAGTCTTCAGCAAATTTGAATCATTCCATATGATATTAAGAAAGGGTTGGAGACACTGGACACTGCAAAGGCTATGGTCCTTGATAACATTCTGGCAATAGTACTGAAGGCTTGTGTTCTGAACTTTCTGCTTCCCTCGCCAAGCTGTTCCAGTACAGTTACAGCACTGGCATCTACCCGACAAAGTGGAAAATTGTGTAACTATGTCCTGTACCAATGCAGTCTATTACTGTCCCATCATTCTACTCTCCACCATCAGTAAAGTGATTGAATTCTATCAAGCAATAACCTGCTCAGTTTGGGTACCATCAGGGCCACTCAGCTCTGGACCTCATTTTAGCCTTGTTTCAAACCTGGACAAAAGAGCTGAATTCCAGAGATGAGGTGAGAGTGACAGCCCTTGACGGCAAGGCAGCATTCAACTGAGCGTAGTATTAAGGAGCTCTGGCAAAACTGGAATCAATGGGAATCTGGGGTGAACTCTCCAGTGGTTAGAGACATATCTGACAATTAGGAAGAGGGTCATGGTTGTTGGAGGTCAGTCATCTCAGCTCCAGGACATCTCTGCAGAAGTTCCTTAGGGTAGTATCCCAGACCCATTCATCTTCAGCTGTTTCATTAGATCATCCCTCCATCATAAGGTCAAAAGTGGGGATGTTTGCCAATGATTGCACAATGTTCAGCACCATTTACAACTCCTCAGATACTGAAGCAGTCCATGGCCAAATGCAACTATATCTGGACAATATCCAGGGTTGGGCTGACAAGTGGCAAGTAACATAAGCACCAAAAAAATGCCAGGCTATGACCACCACCAATAAGAGACAATTTAACCACCATCCCTTGACATTCATAGAGTCATAGAGAGGTACAGTACAAAACAGACCCTTCAGTCCAACTTGTCCATGCTAACCAGATATCCTAACATAATCCAAGAAAAGAGCTGACTTTTTGAGTCTAACTGACCCTTTGACAAAGAGTCAGTTAGACTCAAAACGTCAGCTCTTTTCTCTCCTTACAGATGCTGCCAGACCTGCTGAGATTGTCCAGCATTTTCTCTTTTGGTTTCAGATTCCAGCATCTGCAGTAATTTGCTTTTATTTAACATAATCTAATCCCATTTGCCAGCACTTATCCCATATCGCTCTAAACTCTCCCTGTTCATATACCCATCCAGATGCCTTTTAAATGCTGTGATTGTACCAGCCTTCATCACTTCCTCTGGCAGCTCATTCCATACCATATAAGGTTGCCCCTTAGGTCTCTTTTATATCTTTCTCCTCTCATCTTAAACCTATGCCTTCTACACCTTGCCTCCCCTACCCCAGAGAAAAGACCTTGCCTACTTATCCTATCCATGCCCCTCATGATTTTATAAACCTTATAAGATCACCCCTCAGCCTCTGATGCTCCAGGGAAAATAGCCCCATTCTATTCAACCTTTCTCTCTAGCTCAACTCCTCCAACCCTGGCAACATCCTTGTAGATCTTTTCTGAACTCTTTCAAGTTTCACAACATCCTTCTGATAGAAGGAGATCAGAATTGCATGCATTATTCCAAAAGTGGCCTAACCAATGTCCTGTACAGCTGCAACAAGACCTCCCAACTCCTGTACTCAATACTCTGACCAATAAAGGAAAACATACCAAACGCCTTCTGCACACTCCTATCTATCAGCAACTCTATCAATGATGTGACCATCACTGAATCCTCCACTGCAACATCCTGGGGAATTATCATTGACCAGAAACTCAACTGGACTCACCACATAAATACAGTGTCTACGAGAACAGGTCAGAGGCTAGGAATACTGCGGCAATTAACACACCTCCTGACTCCTCAAAGTCTGTCTTTCATCTCCAAGGCACAAGTCACAAGTCAGGAGTGTGATGAAATACCACTTGCCTGGATAAGTGCAACCACAACAACATTCAGGAAGCTTGATACTATCCAAGATAAAGCAGCCTGTTTGATTGACACTGCATCCACAAGCATCCAGTCTCTCCACCATCAATGCTCAGTAGCAGCAGTATGTACTACGTATAAGACACACTGCAGAAATTCACCAAAGATCCTTGGACAGCATCGTTCAGACCTAAGACCATTTCCATGTAGAAGAACAAGGGCATCACATATGTAGAAATATCATCACCTTCAGGTTTCCCTCCAAGCCACTCATGATCCTGATTTGGATATATATCGCCATTCCTTCACTGTCACTGGGTCAAAATACTGGAATTCTCTCCCTAAGGGCATTGTTAGTCCACAGACAGCAGGTGGACTGCAGCAGTTCAAGATGGCAGTTCACCCCCACCTTCTCAATGATAACTGAGAATGGGCAATTAATGCTGGCCAGTCAACAATGCCCACATCCCACGAGGGGAAATAAATTGCCAAGTTTTACATCAGTCCTCATTTAGAATTGACCCTTTTATGACATAAAGTCTCATGGCATCATATTTTGCTGTATCAAACTAAAACAATTGACCATGGAACGGCTGACACAAATAAACAATCATGAAAATTCCCATAATTTTAATTGGCTATATGAATGAGTTATAAAGCATTCTCTCTTTGTATTATCTACAAATTTTGATTTGTGGATTTTTCTTTTTTAGTATATGTCTTTACTTAGAACCATTAATGTAAGCATTTAATAATACAGTGATAGTTAAGGCTGCAATACCAATGCTTGCTTGACATTCTAAATTGTCCTTGATAATGTGGTGATAAGCTGTCTTCATGTACTGTTGCACCCAATGGTTGAAAATTATGGCACTGGAAAAGCATAGCAGGTCAGGCAGCATCTGAGGAGCAGGAGAATTGACATTCAGACATAAGCCCTTTATCAGGACTCTGGGGGGTGGTGGGGTAAAGAAGGCTGAGAGATATATAAGAGGGTGTGGGGTTGGGGGGATGAGGTGGGAAAGTGAAGATGAGGAAACTGTTGATGCCATGCAGTTGGAGAGTCCCAAGACGGAAGATATTGGGTGGGGAGGATTTAGCGATGAAGGAGGCCCAGGGCTTGCATGTCCTTGGTGAAGTTGAGGGGGAGTTGAAATAGTCGGCCACAGGGTGGTGAGGTTGTTTTGTGCGTGTGTACCAGAGATGTTCTCTGAAACGTTCCATGAGTTGGCATCCTATCTCCTCAATGTAGATTAGGCCACATCAAGAACAATGGACACAGTAGATAAGGTGTTTGGATATGCAGGAAAATCTCTGCCAGATGTGGAAGGATCCTTTGGGGCCTTGGATGGAGGTGAGAGGGGAGGTTTCGGTGCAGCTTTTACACTTTCTGCAGTGATAAGGGAAGATGATGGGAGTGGAGGATGGTGGGAGGCGTGAGTCTAACGAGGGAATCACGGAGGGAATGGTCTGTGCAGAATACTGATGGGGTGGGGAGGGAAATATATCCTTTGTCATGTGGCTGGTGGGTTGGTAAGCAATATCGATTTCACCAGTTTCCTCATCTCCCCTCCACCCTACCTCATCCCAGATCCAACCCTCCAACTCGGCAATGCCCTCTTGAACTGTTCTACCTGTCCATCCTCCTTCCTACCCCACCCTTTACTCTGACCCATTACCATCATTCCCCACCTCCTACTACCTATTGACTTCCCAGCTACATTTCCCCCAGCCCCACCCCTTCTCCCATTTATCTCTCAGCCCCCATTCCTCCCACATTCCTGATGAATGGCTTACGCCTGAAATATTGATTCTACTGCTCCCCAAATGCTGCCTGACCTGCTGTGCTTTCCCATCGCCACATTTTTCAACTCTGATCTCCAGCATCTGCAGTCCTCACTTTTTCCTGCACCCAGATGCCGTTAGGAAGGGAGGTGCAGAGTCCTAATCTTTGTGAGGAAATTAACATTTCATGATTGATTTAGTTTAGTTGTAATTACACAAAGAATATTATCAATTAATCCATTTGTACATTATTGTGCTCAGCTGTGGTCAATGCATGTTTTATTACTTTAATATTGTGTGGCTCTGCTTAAAACTCTCCTGTTAAAGAAATGCACAGTGGGATTGTGAACAAATTGAAGACAACACATTAATATTTTAGAAATAAGAACAAGGCTGAGTGTTCATCATTTAGCAAAGTTTCATTTCATGATTGTGAGAATAAGCAAGTTTCAAGATGAATAAGACAGAATTCACACCCTGCCAGCTTGCTACCTCCTTTGCAGTTATCAAAATAAATGATAGCTTTGAAAAACTGTAGTTATGACTGTGCTTTGCTCTGGCTTTTTTAAAACATTATTTTAGCAATGAAACAATCTTTTATGACAAAATATAATCTTTTAATTCATTATAATCTTTGTATTAGAGTTAACTTTGCAACAATGCTTAAGCTTGTATTCTATAATACTTTAGACATTAATCATTCAAGACTTATGCAGTGAAGAATATTTCACTATGTCACTGTTTTTACATGCATTGCATGGCAGTATGCTGCATAAGTACATTGTGATCTTCTGTATTAGTTTTGTATAGTTTAGAAGTTAAACAAAACTTCTTACCCTATATATTTTGTCTTCAAAGAAAAGGGCATAACGCCTCTTTCCAGGCAGTCAAACACCAGAGACAAAACAAAAAGCTACCGAACAGAGAACAAAGTTCATAATAAGTGTCTGATTTACTGAGAACATTTGCAACGAAGCAAAAATTAGACCTAAGACTCAAAGCTTACATTGCTTTGCTTGGGAATCAGAGAGGCAGCAGGGATATAAGAAGAGAACATAAGAACTAGGAGCAGGAGTAGGCAATTCAACCCCTTGGGCATCCTCTGTCATATGATGCAATCATGATTGATCTCATTTCAGCCCCAACTTCACTTTCCTGCCTAATCTCCATAGCCATGAATCTATTACTGATGAGAAATCTGTCTATCTCCTCCTTAAAGTATGATGGCATCCACCATATTTGAGGAGCGAATTCCACAGATTCATGACCCTTTTCAAGAAGTAACTTGTCCTCACCTCTCTTTTAAATCCGCTGCCCATTATGTTAAAACTGTGACTTCTCATTCTAAGTTTCCCCAAAAGGAAAGATCATCTTCAAGTCTGTTTTATCCCTTTAGCATCTTATATACCTCAATTAGATTCTCTCTCATTTGTCTAAAATCCATAGAGTACAGATCTAAATCTGTCTCCCATAAGACAGATCCCTCATCTCAGGAATCAATCTCATGAAATTTGTGGGCCTACAAGGGAGCAGCTCAAAGCAGGAGGCTGTAAATTGGGGCGAATGCTTCAGGCTGCATCACTTATCTTTGAAGTCAAGCTGGCAGTGAGACTGCAGACCTGCAAGGAAGTAGCTCGGGACAGGAGATTAAAAACTAGAGCTGAGGCTTGAGGCCTACACCCACTTAGTTTGGGAGTCTGAGAGGTACTAACCTGAGAGGGATCAATAGACAATAGACAATAGGTGCAGGAGAAGGCCATTCTGCCCTTTGAGCCAGCACCACCAAACATTATGATCATGGCTGATCATCCTCAATCAGTATCCTGTTCCTGCCTTACCCCCATAACCCTTGATTCCACTATCCTTAAGAACTCTATCCAACTCTTTCTTGAAAGTATCCAGAGACTTGGCCTCCACAGAGCATTCCATACACCCACCACCCTCTGGATGAAGAAGTTTCTCCTCAACTCTGTTCTAAGTGGTATAGCCCTTATTTTTAAACTGTGTCCTCTGGTTCGGGACTCACCCTCCAGCGTGTCCAATCCTTTCATAATCTTATACGTCTCAATCAGATCCCCTCTCAGCCTTCTAAACTCAAGCGTATCCAAGCCCAGTCGCTCCAATCTTTCAGCATAAGATAGTCCTGCCATTCTGGGAATTGACCTCGTGAGCCTACGCTGCACTCCCTCAATAGTCAGAATGTCTTTCCTCAAATTTGGAGAACAAAACTGCGCACAGTATTCCAGGTGCGGTCTCACCAGGGCCCTGTACATCTGCAGAAGGACCTTTTTGCTTCTATACTCAATTCCTCTTGTTATGAAGGCCAGCATGCTATTAGCTTTCTTCACTGCCTGCTGTACCTGCATGCTTGCTTTCATTGACTTTTGTATAAGAACACCTAGATCTTGTTGTACTGCCCCTTTACCTAACTTGACTCCATTTAGGTCGTGATCAGTTTGCGCTGTGTTTGAACAGTATGTAAAAGCAAAGAACGCCATCATAGGAAAATCTTACGTTAATTAGTTGGCTTGAAACTGCTTTTAGGAATTGCCTACAATTTGATGTAAACTAAATTAGTGCATATTTTCATGTAAGTAACCATACTTGGATTGAATTAAGAAAGTTAGGGCCAATATAATAACAAAAGCAACAAAACGAACTAATGTCTTGACTTAAAGAAAGATCTCCAAAGACTTAAGGCAAGGATTTTTCATTGCAGCAGAAGTTTTTGAAGTGAACTAATGTCCCTAACAAAATTAGTATTCTTGAAAGGGAGGAACTAACAAGCTTAACCGAAAGAGAAGTCATGAAAGCAGAGCTTGCATTTATGACATGCTCTTCCTGGACTATGTGGCAAATCAAGAACATGTCTCTGGTGACCAGTTACAAAAACTGGCTAACTTCATATCAGAGCTGGAGAGGCCAATGCACCCATGATCAGCATGTTTAAGGAGGCGGTCACACCATAGGTAAACACTGAACAGGCAGAAAGGGGATGAGTGACTATCAGACAGTACAAAGGAAGGCAGGTAGTGCATGAATCCTCTGCTACCATTCCCCTCTCAAATATACAAATATACAGATATATAGTTTTGCTTACTGTTGGAAGGGATAGTGACTTCACAAGGAATGACAATGGAAGCCAATGACATGATGCCATGGGTGGCTCTGATGCACAAGAGAGAAGGAAAAACAAAAGCAGGACAATATTAATAGATAATTCAATAGTAAGGAGAACATACAGGTAGTTTTGTGGCTGTAAACAAGACTCCAGGTTCATATGTGGCATCCCTGGTGCCAGGAGACAGTTTGTCGAGGGAAAATTGCAAGGAATTCTGAACTGGGAGGTGAACAGCCAGTGGTCATTGTATGTATCAGCAACAACAACATAGTCAAAAAAGTAGGAGGTCATACAAGCAGCATATAGAGATTTCGGATGTAAGTAAAAATATAAGATCTCAAATGTAGCTGCCTCATAATTAGTACCAGTGATACATGTTAGTAAGAGGACAAATAACTGGATATACCATGAAAAACATGGCTGGAAAAATGTTGTAATAGGGAGGGATTCAGAGTATTGAGACATTGAAACCAGTTTTGGGAAAGGTGGGACCAGGACAGCAGGATATGTTGAATCTGGACAGGATGGAACAGATTTCCTTGTGCTGTCAGGGAGAGTTTAAACTAGAATGGTAAGAAAAAACCTCAATAAGGAGAGTGAAGAGGGGGACACATAGAATGAAACAAAATACAGAAAAATAAGAAACATAGGTGGAAGGCTGAAAGAAACAAATGGGGACATAGGACAAAACAAACCTAGGAACATTACCAAGGTTAAAAAAAAATTTGGAAGGCATTGTGTTTTAATGTATGGAGTATTTGCAACAGGGTAGATGAATTAGCAACACAAGTAGATATAAATTTTTATGAGTTGTGAGGGTAGAGACATGCTGCACGCTGACTAAGAATAGGAACTGACCAGTCAGGGATAGTCATCACTCAGGAAGAACAGACAAAATGGAAAAGCGATTGGGGAACTTTTTTTGTTATTCTTTCATGGGACATGGGTAACACTGGCTGACCAGCATTTATTGAAAGTACCTAGTTGCCTTCTTGAACCCACTGCAAGCCACAATGCCTGTTGGGAAGGAATTCCAGGATTTTGAACCAACAACACTTAAGAAACAGCAATATATTTCCAAATCAGGATGGTCAGTGACTTTGAAGGAAATTTGTCGGTGGTGCTGTTCCCATGAATCTGCTGCCCTTGTCATTCTAGGTGGAAGCAATCATGGATTTGGAAAGTGCAGTCTCAGGATCTTTGGCGAATTTCTGCAGTGCATCTTATAGGTAGTACGTACTGCTGCTTCTGAGCATTGATAATGAAGGGAGCGGATGTTTGTAGAAGTTGTGCTAATCAGGCGGATTGCTTTGTCCTCGATGATATTAAGCTTCTTTCATGTTGTTGGAACTGTTTGGATCCAGGCAAGTGGGGAGTATTTCATCAAATTCTTAACTTGTGCCTTGTTAATAATGGACAGCCTCTGGGGAATTAGGGAGTGAATTAATCATCGTGGTATTCCTAGACTTTAACCTGCCTTTATCACTACTGTGTTTATGTGGCCAGTTAAGTGTCTGGACATTGGTCACCCCAAGGATGTTGACAGTGGGGAATTAAATGATGATTGAAAATACGATCAAATATCAATGTATAGTGGTTAGATTATCTCTTATTGCAAATGGTCATTGCCCAGAATTTATGTAGTGTGAATGTAACTTGCCACTTGTCAGCCCTAGCCTGGATATTGTCCAGATCTTGTTACATTTGAGCATGGACTACTCCAGTGTCTGAAGAGTCACAAATGGTGCTGAACATTATGTAATCATCAGTGAACATCTCCACTTCTGACCTTATGATCAAGGGAAGTTCTTTGATGAAGTAGCTGAAGATGGCTATGCCTGGGATACTACCCAGAGGAACTCCTGCAGACATGTCTTGGAGCTGAGATAACTGACCTCCAATCTCCACAACCATCTTCCTATATGCTAGGTATGACTCTAACCAGCAGAGAGTTTGCCACTGAAACCATTGATTTCAGTTTTGCTCAGGATTCCTGATGACATACTTGATTGCCTGTGGCATTATTGTCAAGGGCTATCACTTCACCTCTGGAATTCTGCTCTTTTTGTCCATGTTTGAACCAAGGATCTAATGATATCAGGAGCTGCATGGGCCTGATGGAACCAGGTTATTGCTGAGTAGGTGCTGCTGATAGCACTGTTGATGATAACCTCCATCACTTTACTGATCATTGAGAGTAGACTGATGGGGTGGTAATTGTCTGGGTTGGAATTGCCCTGCATTTTGTGTATAGAATTTACCTTGGCATTTTCCATATTGTTGGATACATGCCAGTGTTGTCACTGTACTGCAAGGGCTTGGCTAGTGGAGCAGCAAGTTCTGCAGCACAGTCTTCAGTACTATTGCTGGATTGTTGTCAGTGTCTATGCCCTTTGCAGTTTCCAATGCCTCCAACCATTTCTTGATACCATGTGGAGTGAATCAAATTGTCTGACAATTGGTATGTGAGGTGCTGGGGACCACTGGAGAAGATTGAGATGGATCATCCACTTGGCACTTCTGAGTGAAGATTTCTGTGATTGCTTCAGCCTTGTTAGTGAATTATGAAATCAATGCATTGGTGGGAAACCATATTACCTCAAAACTTATGATCTGGAATCTGTACGGGCAGAGGTATAGAGCACCAAACAGAGAGAAAATGTTGTTGAGGTTTTTCAGTTTGCCCGCATGCAGTAATGGAGATGTAAGGGAAAGCATTGAAAAGAAATCAGAGATGCATGGAATAAGGGTGCAACTGTAACCTTGGGTAAGTTTAAATGTGTTGTGGTGGAGGATTTCCTAGAATTGCATGCATGATGGAATTTTATGCCAATACTTTGAGAAAGCAAACACAGAAAAGCCATTCTGTTGTTGTGCAATGAGAAAGGATCATTTAACAATGTTGTGCAGGGACACTTGTGGAGAACAATCATATTATGATGGAATTCTTCATTAAGGTGGGAAGTGAAGTAGTTCAATCAAAAACTGGTGACTTTGATCTAAATAAAAGGAACTACATGTGTATGAGGTGGGGATGGGAAAGAATGGATGGGGGAACCTGATTAAAAGAGTTGAAGCTGGATAAGCTAATGGTTCAAATTTAAAGAAAATGTGAATCAAATTTCTTCAAGTGCTCACTGCAGAGAACAGAAAGAATGCTTCTGTCTCGGGGAGACCTGAAGGCTCTTCTTTGTCTTGTTCCCTACCATAAGACATTCATTTAGCTGAGAACAAATCACAGGCAGCAAGAAGGCCTTTGGTGCTGATAGCTCACACTAATCCACAAACCAATCAACTTCTTGGTGTCAACTAAAGCTCCATTTGTGTACATAACCCATCAGCTCCAATTCATCTCCAAACACTGCTGTAACCCAAAGCTATATAAAAAGTGCTTACAACATGTATCAGATTGCTTGCTTTCTAACCATGCAGGAATATTTGGTTTTAAAAATAGTTCTTATCTCATTTCAGTTCATAATTGAAAACATAAAGATAAAAAGTCATGGTATGTCCCTTCAGGGGATTGAAACACCATTTCACAAATATATTTCATTAAAAAGTATCGTAACAAAATACAAGGCTCACATCCATTCTTCCCCACATTTACAACCTCATACAATCTTAGCAATTTTAAATCTTTAATTTATTCTAAAATTTTGCACTTGGGACAATACATTAGCAATTGCATGATCTTTTCCAGCAATGTGAATAATCTTTATATTAAACGGTTGCAACAAAAGACTCTGTGTAAGCAATATTACATTCTGAGTTTTGCACTTTTCATGAAAGATTAGTTTATTATGATGAATGCAAATCAGTGTCTTCTTGTTAGCATGTTGAACAGACACTTCAACATATTAAAGAGCCAACACCAATCACAAAGTATTTTTCTATGGTAAAGTACTTCTTGTGATATTGGTGTAGTTTCTGAGTGAGATACTCCACTGACTTCTCTATTCTGTCACAACACAGCACCTACCCCTGAGTCTCTGTCATCAACTGTGATTTGAAAGTATGGAAAATCAGGGCTGATCAATATTGGTTCAGCTTTTAAAATTCCTTCATCTTCTCAATGGCTACTTGGCATTCTGTTGATGATACTACTTTTGCTTGTTTCTTTACAAAATTTGTTAAAGGTGTAGCTATTTTACTAAAATTACATATAAGTTCTTTATTGGATTCTCGAAAGGGAAAACTAAATGCTTCTTCCACAACTCAGTTGGCATGGCCCCTGTATCTCTTAATATTGTCATGAATTTGGATACTGCATTCAAAGAAAAATGAATTATCTTCATAGTTGATTTTAAAAAACTTTTTATTATGTCTTATATTTCCTATGTACTTCTTCTGCACTCACAGCAATACCTAACTCCAATCTCATGTTAAATCTACTGTGACCTTTTAGAGTCATGGGCTCATTGAGATGTGTAGCACGAAAATGGACACTTTGGTCCATTCCATCCATGCTAGTCTATATTTATCTAGTCCCATTGGTCCACATCCCTCTAAACCCTTTCTATTCATATTCCTATTCAGATGCCTTTTAAATGTTGTCATTTGACCAGCCTCCTCCACCTTCTCTCGCAGCTCATTCTGTACGCACACCACCCTCTGTGTGAAAAATTTGCCCCTTAGGTCCCTTTTAAATCTGTCCCTTCTCACCTTAAATCTAAGCCTTCTAGTTTTGGATTCTCCTACCCTAGGGAAGTGACCTTGAATATTCACTCTGTCCCTGCCCCTCATGATTTTGTAAACTTCTATAAAGTCAACCCTCATCCTCCGAAGCTGTGGTAAAAATTGCACCAGCCAATTCACACTCTCCCTATAGCTCAAACCCTTCAACCCTGGCAAAATCCTTGTCAATCGTTTCCAAAAGCTTTCAGGTTTCACAAAATCTTTCCTATATCAGGGAGACCAGAATTGAACACAGTATTCCAAAAGTGGCCTCTGAGTCTTGTTTTCAGACTTAATATTATGAAGTTCAACAAGTCCCTCTCAGCTTCCAGCATTCTGAATGAATGTGTACTGCTTTGCTATATTGGCAACACTTTGGTTTCTGATGTTCATGTCTACTCTCAGTAATATGCTTTTTGATTTTAGGAGGAGACTTTGGAGTATTTTCAGCTACCCATTCCTTACCTTGATGACTATATTCCTTTCACTCTCCTATTTTCTATCCCTTTCAAATTTATGGAGATTATGAAAAAAATTAGTTTTGTGGATTAGCTCTTAATCATCAGCCAATATAGCTGTGTATCAAGCAATTGCAATCCAACAGACTTCAACATATCTTCTTTTTATGGACTTCAGTGAGTTTTTAAACTCATAGAAGAAAATAATTTCTCCATGAATTTCTTGTGTACTTTCAGCCTCTAATGCTTCTATCAAAATTATTTTGCTTAACTCCTTTGGATTCAATGTAGGTTTGTCTCAGCTGCTCCCTTTAATTCCAGAACCTTTGCCCATATGCATCAGGCAATAATTTATATAGCCAAAATAGCTTTTTTTTAAAGCACCATAATCCCAAGAAATATTATCTGAAAATGAAGCATAACTTTCCTATGTTTTACCTGTCAATGTATTCTGCCCGAGAATGTTCCATCTTCTTTTGCCCAATTATTTTGCCTCACCATTTTCTCAGATAGCATGAACAATGCCTCCACATTCCTTTCCTCAAAGTTTGGTAGGGTCTGTGTCGCCTTAAGTATTTCTTGACTCTGATTCTCCCCACTAGGGCTTGCATCACATAGTGATGCTGTTTCCACTGCATTATTTTAAGCGAAAATTCATTTTCCCTCAGTTTTGCCCTCTCTTGCAATTACAGTTTTAGTTTCCTCATGACCATCACTCATTTCTTCATCTTTCCTTCTGTTCAACTGCTTTAACTCTAATCCAATTTCACCTGATTCTAATGTTTCACTACCTGAAATTGCAGCCCATATTCCTCTCTTACCTGCCTATTCATGTATGTGTCAAGATGCCTTTTAAATATTGCATTACTTGTCCTTCTTTATTATTTCATCTAAACCCAAATACTTTCTGCCTTCCCAGCTCTTCAAGGCAATGCTATCTCTTGTTTACCATCAAGTCAAGCAATATGGATTTTGAGATATCCCTTTGATTCTCACAGACACTCTGCCACCAGCGGAAAATCATTTATATTTTCGAGTGCCATGTATTAAATGCAGTACAGAACTTTCACTTGCTTTAGTTACTGATATCACATAAAAATCCTTGTTGCCTCTGCTTCAAATTATTTTTTCCAAGCTGAGCTGCCAAAACTTTGTCATGTTTCACTGGGGCAGCACTTTAGAAATCAAACCTTGCTATTCCTGAAGTCATGACAAAAGTTGAGATTGCCCAATTTTACATGTCTTTTAAATGAAAATTGACAGGAAGCTAAGTCAAGGTTTCTGCATTTCATGCAGCTGAACATTGTGCCTTCATCAGTTAACAATGGAGGGATGGCCATTTATGGAACAGTTGAAAGATGGATGAAAAAAGTGCAAGGAGATTTTGTGGTCAAGAATGGGACTCCCAGAAAGTATGTTGCCTCCCCGGGTCCAGGGTCCAGGATGTTGCTGGTCGGGTTTACAGGATTCTGAAGGGGGAGGGAGAGCAGCCAGAAATTGTGGTACATATTGGCACCAATGATGTAGCCAGGAAAGGGATTGAGGATCTGTAAAGTGACTACAGAGAGCTAGGTTGGAAACTGAAGAGTAGTGATCTCGGGTTTGTTACCGGTGGCACGAGATAGTGAAGTGAGGAACAGTCAGCGAATACTGCTTAACATGTGTCTGCGAGGTTGGTGCAGGAGGGAGGGCTTCAAATACCTAGACCATTGGGATACCTTTTGGGGAAGGTGGGACCTGTACATGAAGGATGGGTAGCACCTGAACTGGAGGGGCACAAATGTCCTGAGTGGGAGATTTGCTAGTGTGGTTTGGAACGGTTTAAACTAGCTTGGCAGGGGGGTGGGAATCAGTGCTACATATCTGAGAGGGGGACAGTTGTAGATGGGACAGTGACAGGATGTAGTGAATCTATTGGGAAGGTTTCTCACGTGATGCAACAAAGGGATCGGTTAAAGTGTGTCTGCTTTAATTCAAGGAGTGTCAGAAATAAGAGTGACAAACTTAGAGCATGGATCAGTACTTGGGGCTATGATGTTGTGGCCATAATGGAGACATGGGTTTCACGGGGGCAGGAATGGTTGGTAGATATTCCAGGGTTTAGAACATTTAAAAAGAACAGGGAGGCTGGAAAAAAAGGAGGGGGTGTAGCATTGCTAATCAGAGAATGCATCACAGTTACAGAAACGAAGGTTGTTGAGGAAGGTTTGCCTACTGAGTCAGTATTGGTAGAAGTTAGGAACAGCAAGGGAACAGCCACCTTGTTGGGGGTTTTCTATAGACCCCCTAATAGCAATAGAGAGATTGAAGAACTCATATGCCAGCAGATTTTGGAAAAATGAAGATGTAGCAGGATTGTTGTTATGGATGATTTCAACTTTCCCAATATCGACTGGAACCTCTTTAGTGCAGATGGTTTGGATGGAACCATTTTTGTCAGGTGTGTTCAGGAGGGTTTCCTTACTCAATACATAGACAGGCCGACAAGGGGAGAGGCCATTTTGGATTTGGTGCTCGGCAATGAGCCAGGACAGATGTCAGATCTCGCGGTGGGAGAACATTTTGATAGCAGTGATCACAACTGCCTCACATTCACCATATCCTTGGAGAGGGAAAGGAGCAGTTACCAAGGTAAGATATTTAATTGGGGAAAAGGAAATTATGATGCTGTCAGACAGGAGTTGGGAAGTACAGACTGAGAGCAATTATTCCACAGACATGTGGAGACTGTTTAAGTTGTTGCGAGTGATGCATGAATTTGTTCCTCTGAGACAGAAAAGAAGGGGTAAGATTAAGGAACCTTGGATGACGAGAACAGAGGAGCTTCTCATCAAAAGGTAGAAGGCAGCTTACGTAAAGTGGAGGAAGCAAGGATCTAGAACAGCTTTAGAGGAGCACAGGCTGGCTAGAAAGGAACTCAGAAATGGAATGAGGAGAGCCAGGAAGGGGCATGAAAATGGCTTGGCTGATTATTGAGAACCCAAAGGCATTTTACTCATACATGATGAATAAGAGAATGATCAGGGAGAAGGTAGGGCCGATCAGTGTAGGGAACTTGTGCGTGGAGTCTGAGCAGATAGGGGAAGCCCTAAATGAGTTTTTTTGCTTTGGTTTTCACTAAGGAAAAGGACCTTGTTGTGAATGAGAACTTTGAGGAGCTGGGATACAGGCTTGAACAGATCAAGATTGATGAAATTGATGTGCTGGACATTTTGACAAACATTAAGATTAAGTCCCAGGGCCAGACCAGATTTAGGCAGAAGTGAGGACTGCAGATGCTGGAAACCAAAGTTTAGATCAGAGTGGTGCTGGAAAAGCACAGCAGGTCAGGCAGCATCCGAGGAGCAGGAAAATCAATGTTTCGGGCAAAATCCCTCCATAGGCTATTCCTGATGAAGGGCTTTTGCCTGAAACGTCAATTTTCCTGCTCCTCAGATGTTGCCTGACCTGCTGTGCTTTTCCAGCACCACTCTGATTTAAACCCCAGACCAGATTTATCCTAGGTTGCTCCGAGAAGCAAATAAGGAGGTTGCTAAGCGGCTGGTGAAGATCTTTCCTACCTCACTCTCCATGGGAGTCAAACGAGAGGATTGGAGGGAGGTGAATGTTGTTCCTCTTTTCAAGAAGGGTAATAGGGAAATCCCTGGCAATTACAGATCAATCAGCCTTACGCCTGTGGTCAGCAACGTTTTAGAAAGAATTCTGAGGGATAGGATTTATGACTATTTGGAAAAGCATAGCGTGATTAAAGGCAGTCAGCATGGCTTTTGAAGGGGCAGCTCATGCAGGACAAATCATATTGAGTTCTTTGAGGAGGTGACAAGACAAGTCGATGAAGTTCAAGCAGTGGATGTGGTATATATGGACTTCAGCAAGGCATTTGATAAGGTTTCCCATGGTAGGTTCATTCATAAAGTCAGGAAGTATGGATTACAGGGAGATTTGGCTGTCTGGATTCAGAATTGGTTTGCTGACAGAAGGAAGAGAGTGGTTGTACATGGAAAGTATTCTGCCTGGAGGTCAGTGTTGAGTAGGGTCCTGCAGGGCTTTGTTATTGGGCCTCTGCTCTTTGTAGTTTTTATAAATGACTTGGATGAGGAGATTGAGGGGTGGGTTAGTAAATTTGCAGATGACACAAAGGTTGGAGGTGCCATTGATAGTATCGAGGGCTATTGCAAGCTGCAGCACGACATAGACAGAATGCAGAGCTGGGCTGAGAAATTGCAGATGGAGTTCAACCTGGATAAATGCAAAGTGATGCATTTTTGAAGTTCAAATGCGAATGCTGAATATAGGATTAAAAACAGGATTCTTAGCAGTGTGGAGGAACAGTGGGATCTTGGTGTTCAAATACATAAATCCCTCAAAGTTGCCACCCAGGTGGATAGGATTGTTAAGAAAGCATATGGTGTTTTGGCATTCATTAACAAGCGGATCGAGTTTAAGAGCTGCGGGGTTTTGCTACAGCTCTACAAGTCCCTGGTGAGACCACACTTGTGTCCAGTTTTGGTTGACTACTATAGGAAAGATACAGCAGCTTTGGAGAGGGTGCAAAGAAGGTTTATCAGGACGCTGCATGGACTGGAGGGCTTGCCTTATGAAGAGAGGTTGATTAAACTCAGACTTTTCTCTCTGGAGAAAAGGAGGAAGAGAGGTGAACTGATTGAGGCATACACGATAATGAGAGGCATGGATAGAGTCTGTAGCCAGACTTTTCCACAGGGCAGGATTGACTGGCATGAGTCATCACCATTTTAAGGTATTAGGAGAAAGGTATACAGGAGATGTCAGAGGAAGTTTCTTTACGCTCAGAGTTGTGAATTCATGGAATATATTGCCAGAGTGGTGGCAGAAGCAGAGTCATTAAAGACATTTAAGTGACTGCTGGATATGTACATGGATAGCAGTGAATTGAGGGGCATGTAGGTTAAGTTATTTTATTTTACATTAGGATTAATCCTCAGCACAACATCATGGGCCAAAACCCTGTTCTGTGCTGTACTTTTCTATGTTCTATGGAACAGTGCAGCACAGGAATGGACCCTTCACAACACCCAGCCTGCGCTGACAGATGATGCCTTTTGAAACTAAAAGCCTTTTGCTTCTATGCAGTCCATATTCCTCTCTTCCCTGCCTATTCATGTATCTGTCAAGCTGCCTCTTAAACATTGCATCACTTCTACCACCTCCTTTGGAAGCATATTACAGGTACTTACCACCCTCTGTGTTAAAAACTTGCCTCTCACATCTCATTTAAGCTTTCTCCCCATGAACTTGAATCAATCTTCACTAGTAATTGACATGCCTACCCTGGGGAAACTCTGACTATCCATTCTGTCCATACATCTCAGAATTTTGTAAATTTCTAGCAGGTTCAAGTAAAAACAAAGAAAGTTTGTCCAATCTCTTCTCATAGCTAATGCCCTCCACACCAAGCAACATCTGTGAAAACTTTTCTGTGCTTTTTCCAAAGCCTCAAAATCCTTCTGATTGTGTAATGAGTAAAATTGTACACAATATGCCAAATGTGGCTGAGCTAACGTTCTATACAATTGCAACATGACTTGCCACTTTTTATACTCTGTGCCTGGGCTGATGAAGGCAAGTATGCTGTATACCTTCTTGACAACCTTAACCACTTATGTTGCCATATTCCAGGGACCTGTGTGTTAATGCTGATAAGTGCTCTTCCATTCACTGAATACTTCGCTCCTGCATTCGATCTTCCAAAATGCAACACCTCGTATTTATCCAGATTAAATTCCATCTGCCATGTCTCTGCCCAAGTCTCCACCCAATCTGTATCTTGCTAAAATATCTGACAATCCCCCTTACTATTCACAATTCCTCCAACCTTTGTTTTGTCCACAAAAAAATTAGTCAGACCACCTACATTTTCCTCCAAATCATATATAATTAAAAAATTAAACAATAGGGGTCCCCAATTCCTGCTGAACACAATGGATCATATAACTCCAGTCAGGAAAATACCCTTCCACTGCTACTCTCTGTATTCTCTGACCATACCCATTCTGTATCCATCTTAACAAAAAAGAACTGGAAATGCTGGAAATCAGAACAAAAGCAGAAATTACTGGAAAAATTCAGCAGGTCTGGCAGCATCTACGGTGACAAAACAGAAGATGGTTTGGCAAGTGCATGGGGGAGTAAAACGTAGGTGGAGATAGAGCTCAAAGAGAGAGAAAAAGAGTTGGACAGACAAAGGACTGGGGTCAAGAGTGTGGTGCTGGAAAAGCACAGCACGTCAGGCAGCATCCGAGGAGCAGGGGAATTGATGCTTCAGGTCCAAGCCCTTCATGAGGAATGCTCATTCCTCATGAAGGGCTAATATCTGAAACATTGATTTTCCTGCTCCTCAGATGCTGCCTGACCTGCTGTGCTTTTCCAGCACCACACTCTCGACTCTGACTTCCAGCATCTGCAGTCCTCACTTTCCCCTCGACAAATGACTGGGTAAAAATGAGCCTGGGAGAATGAAGTACTGCTAATGGGGACTATTAGTAGCTGGCAATTGGTTGTGTGTGGTAGCATCCCATGTGATGACAAGGCCTGGTGTTGGAGGTGTACATGTAAATACATGAGAGAAGGTGAATAAGCCCTAAAACTGTTGAACTTGATATTGACTCCAGAAGACTTTAGAGTTTATATATGCAAAGTGAAGTGCCGTTTTTCCATCTTGCAATGAACTTCACTGGAGCAAGCCTGAGACAGAGATGTTGGCCAGAGAACATGGTGGTGTGTTGAAGCAGTAGGTAACTGGAAGCTCAAGATCATTTTTGCAGATAGGGCAGAAGTGTTCTGCAAAGCAGTCACCAGGTCTGTGCTTTGTCTCCCCATGTAGAGAATACCACATTGTGAGCAGCTATGATACACTGTGTGTATCCATACTACAGCTCACCCTGAGGCCCATGTGTCTTCTGTCTCAGCCTGCCATGTGGAATCTTGCTAAATTCACATACACAGTATCCACCATCCTGCAATGACCCTTAGAAAAGAATCCCGCCCAAATCCATCTTTCTACCCTAAATTTGTAATCCTGTATTTACCATTGTTGACCCACCTAAACTGCACACAATGCAAAATTTAGCATCCTGCACATCTTTGGACTGTAGAATGAAACCCGTGCAGACATTTGGAGAATGTGCAAACACAATGCAGACAGTTGCCCGAGGGGGAAATCAAACCTGGGACCCTGGCGCTGTGAAAGATATTGCTAACCACTGAGCCACCATGCTGCCCTAGTTATCTATTAAGGACCTCATCCACTTCCTCTAGCTCCATGTAAAAATTTCCTCCTTTGTCTTTGAGTGGACCTATCTTTTCCCTAGCTACCCCCTTTCTCCTTATTACATATGTATATCGGATAGATAGATAGATAGATAGATGGATAGATAGATGGATAGATAGATAGATGGATAGATAGATAGATAGATAGATAGATAGATAGATAGATAGATAGATAGATAGATAGATAGATAGATAGATAGATAGATAGATAGAATTCCTTGGGAGTTCCCTTAAAGCTGTTTGTTAAGGGCATTGCATGGCCCATTTAACCCTCCTTCCGTCTTATCTAAGTTATTTCCTGCTTTCTTTATATTCTTCGATGGCTCTGTCTGTGCTCACTTTCATAAATCTTACAAATGCCTCATTGTGCTTTTTGATTAAGTTAGCAATTTATCTTGTCATCAAAGGTTCCCAAAGCTCGCCATCCTTATCCTTCATTTTCACAGGAGCAGGCTGGTCCTGAACTCTAATTAACTATCATTTTCAATTGTCGCACATGACAGATGTGGATTTGCCCTCAACCTGTTCCCCCAAATCTACATTCCTTATTCCTGCCTAATATTATCACAGTTAGCCTTCCCCCTGTTTAGTACTTTCACCTGAGGGTCAGATGGTCCAATGGGCCAAGGATTGGCAGATGGAATTTCAGTTGGATAAATGTGCAGTACTGCATTTTGGAAAGGCAAGTCAGGGTAGGACATATACACTTAATGGGGAGTGTTGCTGAACAAAGTGACCTTGGAGTGAAGGTTCATAGTTCCTTGAAAATTGAATCGCATGTAGATAGTATGTGAAGAAGGTGTTTGATATGCTTTCCTTTATTGGTCAAGCTTTGAGTCCTTGAATTAGGAGATCATGTTATGGCTGTACAGGACATGGTTAGGCTACTTTTGGAATTTTGTGTGCAGTTTTGCACTCCCTCCTATCAGAGGATATTGTAAAACTTGAAAGGGTTCAGAAAAGAATTACAAGGATGTTGCCAGGGTTGGAGAGTTGGAGTCATAGTGAGAAGCGAAAAAGTTTGGGGCTGTTTTCCCAATAGCATCGGAGGCTGAGGGTTGACTTTATAGAGGTTTATAAAATCATGAGGGGCAAGGATAGGGTAAATAGTCAAGGTTTTTTCCCTGGGTTCGGGGAGTCCAGAGGCAGAGGGCAAAGGTTTATGTTGAGAGGGGAAAGATTTGAAAGGGACCTAAGGGGCAACTTTTTCACGCAGAATGTGCTTAGTGTATGGAATGAACTGCCAGAGGAAGTGCTGGAGGCTGGTACAACTACAACATTTAAAAGGCACCTGGTTAGCATGGATGAGTTAGACCAAAAGGATTGTTTCCGTGCTGTACATCTCTATGACTCTAAGACTACTCTTACCCTGATTCACAATTTAAACTTACCAAATTATGGTCACCTTTCCTGAAATGCTTCCCCACTGAAATTTTGATTGTCTGGATGGGTTCATTCCTCAATACTCAATCTAGTATTTGCCTTCCATCATTTGATTATTAACATATTACTTCAACAATCCACCAGGACTCACCTCAGAATATCCCACACATCCAATCCTCTGGCATTAAGGGAGTCGCAGTCAATACAGGGAAAATTAAAATCATCGGCCATAACAACCTTTTTGGTTGGACATTCTTCCATAATCTGTCCACATATCTGTTTCTCTATCACCAATAGCAGTTGGGAGGCCTGTGGTACAACCCCATCAAAGTTATTGCACATTTTCTTTTCCTGAACTCTACCCATATGACCTCCCTGGCTGAACTCTCCAAGGTATCCTCCCTGAGTACAGCTTTGATATTCTCCCAAATCAGTAACGCAACTCCTCCATCTGTTTTACATCCCTCTCTACCTTGCTTGAAACATCTAAATCCATGAACATTAAGCTATCAGTCCTGTCCATCTCTCATCCAAGTCTCTGTCATAGCTGAAACATCATAGCTATATGTCCTAATCGTAGTTCTAAGTTCATCTGTCTTATCTGTCATACTCCTTGTGTTAAAACAAATGCACTTCAGATTGCCAGTCCAGTTGTATTCAGTAACCAGTTCTTGGATGTTCTTCCTCTTAGTTTATCTAGCCTTAGTCTCTAACTCCTCCTTGGTCATTTCACATGCTGACCTATTGCATGGTTCCCAAACCTCTGCCATATACTAGTTTAAATATTTCCAAGTGACATTTTTAAACTTCTCTGTCAAGGTCATGGTCTCTACCCTGATGAACTTGGGGCTCTTGTACTGCAGTGATGGTATCCTTATCTCTGGGCCAAGAGACCTGGGTTCAAGTCCCACTGTCTCTAGTAGTGGTAATAACATCTTTGAACAGGTTGATTAGAAAATATCCACAGTGAGGTATTCTTGCAGAGATGTTCAGAGACTGAGATGATTGACCTCCAAAAAGCAGTCATTTTCTTTCCACTGATGCCTGATTATATCCATTTGAGAGTTTTATTTGATTCCCACTGACTTCAGTTTTGCTCATGTTCCTTGAAGCATTCCTCAGTCAAATGCCACCTTAATGCCACATCCATTCACTTTCCATGTTTGGACACAGGCTGTTATGAGATCAGGATGTGAGTGGGCCCAATAGAGCACAAACTGAGCATCAATACACAGGTTATTAATAGGCAGGTGTCACTTTGTAGCACTGTTGATGAGCCCTTTGATCACTTTGATGATGACTTGGGCTAACTTCCACATGCTGTGTAGATGCCAGTATTGTAGCTGAGGTGGAACAGCTTTGTTATTTGTATGGCAAAAATCATACAATCATATGATGTAGGAGCAGAAATCATTCATCCAGTTTGCTACACAATTCAATGAGATCATGGCTGAGCTGATAATTGTAAACTCCACTTTTCTGTCTTATCCTCCCAACTGTCTTACTGATTAAAAATCTGTCTTCTCAGCCTTGAATAGACTTAACTAGAGTACTGGAGTATGGGAGCACAAAATCTCAACACATATTACCAGAATGTTGTAAGGGCCCTTAGCCTTTGCAGTATTCAGTAACATCTTGATCCCCTCCAGAGGGAATAAAATTTGCTAAAGATTGTCATTTATCATCTCAGGAGGAAGCCAAGGTGGACCATCTATTCGGCACATTTGGCTCACAATAGTGGCAAATTCTTTGATGTTCTGGACTCTCTCCTTCATTGATGACACAGATATTTAGGAAATCATCATCTATTGTTAGTTGTCTAATTGTTCAGCACTAGTCATGGTTAGATGCAGCAAGACTGACAAGCTTAGATCTGTTCCAGTAGTTGTGAGGTCTCTTAGCTTGGTTTATGGATGTTGTTTAAGCAGTTTGATATTCTTGATTTGTAAGTTCACCAGGTTCACTCGTGTTTTATATATGCCTGGCACTCCTCCTGGCATGGCCTCTTACACTAATAAATTCAACTGGCTTCATGGTAGTGAGTGATTGGAACATATGCTCCATAATTAGATTACAGATTGTGGTTGTGTACAATCCTGCTCCTTCGAATGAGTCACCTTGTGTCAAATATTCTCAGTTTTGAGTTGCTAGATCTGTCTGAAATGTATTCAATTTCACATAGTGGTAGCACAATGTAACAGCTTCAGTGACTCCTTAATATGAAGTCTGTATTTATTCCAGTAACTCTGTTGTGGTCACACCTACCATTACAGCTGTGCACAGAAACAATTGAACAGGTGAGGGTGAGATAAAGTAGGTTTTGTAGGTTCTCTTATTATCTGCCATCCTTTGTCTCTAACTGTAATATTCTTTAGGAGTTTGTCAAATCAGTCAATCATGTTTCTACTGAGCTACTCTCAGTGAGTGACATTGAACTCCCCCACCCAAAATACATTGTTTGTCCTTTCCACCCTCATTACTTCCTCCAATTGGTGTTTAAAATGGAGGAGTTATGATTCATTTGCCAATGGGTGGGGGGTGAGGCAGTAAGTGGCATTCAGCAGGAGGATTCTTTGTCCATATTTAACTTGATGTCTTAATTCCTGATAGTGATCCAGAGACTATTTTGAAGATTCCCAAGGCAGCTCCATCTGAATATCTATGCTTTGCAACCGCCTTTAATTGTTCTTTCCTGCCAATCGGGCAGAGCAAATGCAAGGATGGTAATGGTGGTGCCTGGAAATTGTCTGAAGTGTATGATTCCATGCCTTTGTCAGCTCTTGATTGAATAATGTTGGGACAGCTCTTCCAATTTTAACATGAGATGTTAGTTAGCATGATGTTGCATGATCAAAAGAATTAAGTTTGCCATTGTCATTTCTGGTGTCTACATCAATGCCAATGACTTGTCAATTTTTAACATTAATGATTTTGCTTTATTGGAAATGCATCAAATGCCTGATGAAAGTTACATCAAATTTCCCTGAGACATTGCCCTTTCCAGTACTTTAGTCACCTCCTGAAATTCCCTGAGATTGATCAGGCATAAGAAGCCCTTCATAACTTCATTCTCTGATTAGCCTGAAAATTTAAAGATATTCATCAAACAATCCTTATTAACAATGCAACTAATTTCCTGATAAAAAATATGTGACTAACAGGTGTATAGACTTGTTTTTCTTCTCTCTTTTTCACCTTTCTTAAATATTGGAGTGTAATAGAACAATATATAATTTCTTCTTCAAGTCAGACAATATTCTGAATTGGACATATAGTTTCATTTTTATTTGGTTAAAACCTTGGAATTTGCTACCTAACAGTACTAACTTCTCCATACTCATTGCATTCTAAAGGGAATCCAGATGGTGGCTTAATGTCATCATCTCAAAGGCAAAAAGGGATGGGCAATAAATACTGATCTTTCCAAAGATACGTGCATCTCCTTAACAAATGAAGTGCAACAGGAATAAAGCAATACAGAGAAGCTATGCATCAAGAACACCAAGGATAACATTGGATGCAAATGGCAGTCTATACATTTATTAGCAGCTAATCCATCACTGCCAAGAGCAGAGAAAATACTTTGAGATGAAGAATAACAGTATAATTGCCAATCTTATCTAAACTGACTTAACATGCATCCAAATTGTATACATGCGGAGGAGAATACTAGCTTGCTGTTGAATTGAATGTTAGCAAAATAACATTCTTTAGTTGGCTCTCTAGCACTGTTTGGCTCTTTCAAACATTGATTTCCATAATTATACATTTGTAAGGCTTGTGGTGCCACATTGGTTTCACAACATTTGCATAAGTATTCAGTTTGCACTACTAAGACTATTTCATAAGTAGTAAGAAAAAAATCAATTGACATTCATAAAGACTTGTTTTATAAAAATGACTTATAATTATGACTGATGTATGCTTTAGCAATTAACGTGCTGCCCCAGTGGAAGGTTTTCCAATAGAATTGAATATCAGTGGAAAACACTGAGAAATTTAAAACACAAGTTCAGTCAACATGTGATTATTGGTTAACCTGCAGTCGATTGTCAGCTCTTAATCCTTTTCTTTGTTTTATTACTACATTGAAAAATTGCAAATGAGTCATGGATCATCTGCTGTTCTATATATAGTTGTAATCAGATGATGATCCACAGGTTAAAACACAGACCATACTTCATTCACTGAAGGTTTGTGTATTTGATATAAGGAAATACAGTACATTCTATTGTAATCTAAAATTGCATCAATAGATATGTTCAATCACCAATTGTTGAAACATGCAAAACATAATGAAAATATATTTAGAAGCATTTTGCTATCCAATGTGGCAGAGGAAAGGTATTCAATTTCATTCTTTGCTGATATGTCACATTATAATTCAGCAAGTTAATGATCAGTAATATTTAATAATGTGAAGTAGGTGGTTATTAAAAACCTCATCATCTTTAATGCAATCTAATGAAAGCATCCTTGCTACATATAATTCCCAAATGAACAGATATGGTATATGCTTAAAGCACAGTAATTTTCAATAAAATAACAAATGGCATTTAGTCAGATTTCAATCAAAAGTATAATTCCAGCAAATGTTTTCCTTACGCTTGTACATGTCTGATTTGTAGTTTTCCACTAAACATAATTTGATTGTGCTCAAATGTCGTACTTTGCAACAAATTAATAAGTTATGGAATAGGAACAAGCTAAATATATAGAATTGCTAGGCAAAGCTAGTACCATAACTAATACTAGAGGTTAAGTTTCAAGTAACTATACATAAGACCAGTAAACAAACCATGAATTCAAATTAAGAACTTCTTTAGATGAAAGCTAGTTGACATGAGGCATGCATAACTTAATCAACAAAAAGAGTCTTGATATTGGCTCAGAGCAGAAATGGTCACTAAACTTAGAAAAATGTATAATAACATAATTGAACAACTCTGATAATTGATCAAATAAGTATCTCACCTGACTGGATAAATCTCCATTCCACTTGCGAAATTTAATGACTTTCGAATTGAAATTGGCAGTTGAAACATCAGTATTTAAACGTTTTGGTGAATATCCTTTCCATTCCACTCCATCAGGGTCACTAGTGCTTGTCTCACCATCGGGTTTCCCTGGGCTGTATGGTTTGAGGAAAGTGAAATCACTCTTCGCAGATTCAGGGGTCAAACACACCTTGTAATAATAGGCCTGTGAGACTGTCCCACTTCCACCTACCTCTAAAAAGTCAGGTGGCGCTTTAGGATTGGTGGTTACTTGGGGATTTGTTTTAGAGGTTTGCAAAATATCTGCCGAATTCAAATGCTGAATGCAACAACAATTCCCGACGGCGGTGTTGCAGTTGTGGGCATTGTTTCTGTATTGGTGGCACTTGATGGTAGCGACGATGATAATGGCCACAATGAATACAAGTGAAATGCATCCCAATGTGATAATTATATAAAATAATAAAGCAGAATTTTGCTCTGCATTCTCAGGTAAATTGCTGATTTCAGGCAGAATATCTGTAATGTTCTCCATTATTGAAAATACGATGGTGACCGTGGCTGAAAGAGGAGGTTGCCCATTATCTTTCACGAGGATGAGCAGAGTTTGCTTCGGGACATCTCTGTCTCCCAGACGCCGGGTCGTCCTTATTTCGCCTGTGTGGAGTGCCAAATTGAATAGCGTAGGATCTGTTGCTCGCAGTAATAAATAGGAGAGCTTTGCATTCTGTCCAGAGTCCGCGTCTGTGGCAATGACTTTGATCACTAATTGCCCCGGGTGCAAAGATTGCGACAGTTTATGTCGTGCAACTGAACCGTTCCTTGGCTTTGGGGAGACAATCACCGGAACATTGTCATTTTGATCCAAGATGATCACATTAACTTTGGTAGAACCACTGAGTGGTGGAAATCCAGCATCCTGAGCTTGGATTTGGATTTGAAAATCTGTTAGTTGTTCGTAGTCGAATGAACGTAATGCGTAGACGTTGCCATTATCTGAATTGATTGAGACATAGGTTTTGGAGGGTAATCCGTGGATCGTACTGTCCATGATAGAATAAGATAGGTAGGCGTTTTGATTCGAATCAGGGTCCAATGCTGTCACAAAGCAAACGGTAGCGCCAGGTGCGTTGTTTTCTGTGACATACACTGTGTATGAAGATTTCGAAAATCTTGGAGCATTGTCATTCACGTCTGAAACCTTGAGAAATATAGATTTGTTTGTAGAAAGAGAAGGATATCCTGAATCAATTGCCATAATTGTGATGTTGTATTCTGGTACTCTTTCGCGGTCTAGAGGAGCGGTCGTCACCAATGTGTAATAGTTCTTAAAAGATGACTGAAGCCGAAATGGAACTTCCTGAGTAATCTCACAGTTAATCTGCCCATTTTCCCCAGAATCTAGGTCTGTAACACTGATGAGAGCAATTACTGTCCCAATCATGGCGTCTTCCATCACTGGACTGGACAAAGAAGTCAGGATCACTTCAGGCGCATTATCATTCACATCAATTATGTCTACAAGAATCTTACAATGCACAGGTATTGCATAGGGGCCACCTTTGTCCTTGGCTTGAATATAAATTTCGTACGTATTCATTTCTTCGTGATCTATCGTACTTTTAACTCGAATCTCACCTGTATGGGAGTCCACATTAAACAGTTCCCGCACTCTCGGAGGAGTATGACTACTGAAAGAATATTCTATCTCGCTATTGGAACCTTCGTCTAAATCGCTGGCGTTCAATGTTAATACTAACGCCCCCTTTGGTGCATTCTCTTCCAAGGAAACTTTGTAAATTGTCTGTTCGAAAACAGGCAAATTGTCATTGGCGTCCAGGACATTAACAGTGATCAAGATAGAACCAGACCGCTTTGGAACCCCTCCGTCAACTGCCGTCAGAACTAGATGATGGATCTGTTGTTGCTCTCTGTCCAGCATTTTATCCAACACCAGCTCTGCAAATTTGCTGCGATCACTTCGTGTCTCCACATCCAAGATAAAATGGTCATTTGGACTGAGCCTATAGATGTGAACTGAGTTAGTGCCCACGTCTGGGTCGTGAGCGCTCTCGAGAGGGAATCGTATCCCTGGCAAAGCCGATTCTATAATGTCCAAAAAGATATCCTTCCTCAAGAAAGTTGGTGAGTTATCATTTATATCTAGAATCTCTACTTCAATTCGGTACAGTTCAAGAGGATTTTCGATAACAACTTCCAAATGTAGAAAACAAGTGAGAATCAGACCGCAGAGCTGTTCCCTATCTATTTTTTCATTCACGAACAAAATGCCATTGCCCAAATTTACCTCCAAGTACTGCGTAGAGGCACCAGACACGATACGTAGTCTTCTGGCAGTTAGCTTACTGACATTTAAACCTAAATCATCAGCAATATTGGCAACAAAAGCTCCATGCTTTAGTTCTTCCGGAATTCTGTAGCGGATCTGTCCAGAAATCAAATTTGCAAAGCAGGACACGGCAATAAAGCACAGCACTTGCCTTGTTCCTGCCCACGATCTCTTTCCAGTCATCATTTCTCCGGCAATCGGGATGGTTTCTGATTCCTATTGGGAGATTTTGAAGAGAAATCGCCGCCAGAACATATTGGTTAATAACTTATATCAGTGGCGCATACATTAATCCACGCAATCTTCAGATTTCGTGTATAGTTTCAATAAAATACTTCTTCCAAAGGAAAGCTGTCCGCTTTCATTGTAGCGTTGTTCCCATCTGCTCTCAGTGTGGACAGTAGAGCCGTAATGATATCTGCAATTCCGATGCTGTACTTAAGATCGCACAGCGCGCCCTGTGCGTGTGTCTGTGGAGGTGGCTTCTTTGTGTGGCAGGTCTGAACGCTCTCTGCACTCATTTCAGTACTGGGTGGCGGACAGCAACAGCGAGAAAACAACGCTTAACATTTGACATGAGTGAAAGACGCGATGCACGTAAAATATAATTATTAGAAGAAGTCAACATTCTGTCTTCTAGATCCGGATTTTTAAAGCTAACAGACAATTTTATCTTCCTGCGATGCTCGATGTTCAAAATGTCTAAAACTGACTTGTGAAATGTGACAGTGTTTCTCCGTTTTCTGCCTATGCTATTTCAATGCAAGTTATTAGAGCTCGTGTTTTCCATAAAGAATACCCGCTGACCATGTTATATTATCATTAATGTACATTGAAAAGCTGACAGACCATGGCTAATGACCATTTTTTTCTTCAGAAATGAGCGCATTTCACGTGAATGAAAATCGAGCACCTGGAGGTTGACAATTGAGTGATGTGTGCAATAAGGGAAGGTGAATCGTTCCCATTTCATTGCCAAACATCTTGCATATTCGGCAGTATTCGCTTTTTCCTACATTTGGAGTTAACTTATTAAACTCATTATTGTGCATTCGCGTGAAAACTTGCTTCCGGAGTTCCCAGTGAATGTCCAAACCTAATAAGCCATGAACAATTCTTCAATGGACCTTTGGCAGAAATCCTAAAGGGACCTGAATTACTTCTGCACTGAACCTTACATAATAAGTAATGCAATTACTTTAGCTGGCTTCGGTTGCAATATTTTATATGCATAGAGCAAAGGCACATTTACTAAGTATCTACACATCACCTGCATTTCCAGATTGTGGAATGAAAGGAATGATAAGAAGCTTTACAGAGATGGAGTACTGAAGAGTTAGCTAGATAAGGGGCTGCAACAATACACAAGTCAAGAAAGAAGTAGCAGACTAGAACATAGGCACACAAATTCAAAGACGGTTTCTCGCTTAGTGATAGTCATTCAAACCTGTGACCTTCAAGAAAACAGAAGCAGGGAGAACAATCCAATGAGTGATATGAATTAGAGAATATAGACCATTCAAGTTTAAAGGAAAACCAGTGTTCGGACTCAAGAAATTGTTAGATATGCATGCAAGGCGAGGTTCAATTGCAACCAAAGTACCTAGGGTTTAGGCTTTTAAACACATTTGCTGGATTTTTAAAATTTTCAGAGACGAAAAAAAAAGTTAGATCTTCTTCTGTAATGTAGCCTCGCAAATTGTTCCAAAATCCGCTGAAAATTGGCGCATCTTTGTTCAAGCAGTGTGAGCCCACTTGATGTGGTATGTCGTGTGTTAGCAGAGGGTGGTGCATAGTGGCCAGTCGGCTTCGCACTTCTTGCTACCAGCTGTCAGCGCTGGCAGGTTGCTCCCCAAGCATGAGGTGTATTTTCCTGGCTACCTCGCCGACCCAGACGAAACTCCAAGGGATTTGAGGGAGACCTATATCCCTCACCCTCCACACCGTCACACGTGTGGCGTCCAGCCCCAGTGGTTTGCTGTTCCGCTCTTATGACCACAGAACAGATACCAGCCATGATGAATGGTCCAACTGTCACATGGGTGCCTCGGAGGAGAAGTAGGTTCCAGCAAACCCTGACAGAAAATGTAGTGTGGAATCTCGTAGGCGGTAAACCGACAGCACAGAATGACGCCACTGGAGTGTTTTACTTTCTCGTTCCGATGCAAGTTACCATGAAGGTCCCACCTGCTCAACCTCGCTTTAGGCGTGGTGACGCTCCGGTTAAACTCACCACCAGTCGTCTCTCGCTAATGAGCGAGCAGTCCTATAATCCCCTAGGACCACGGCGACTTTATTATTAAACAGGCAATGCATTTCCACCATTTCTACAAGCAGATGCCCTTACTTTCTCTGCTGTTTGCGGCTGCATTGGACGTAAGGGGATCTGTTAGTTAACATATGAGGCTGGATGTTTAAAAATACAACCCAGTGTTTGCACATTTTAAAATACACTGAATAATATTTGTATCATCACAGTTCTCCATTTGCAATTTTTTTCTGGACATGGAGAAGTTGAATACGGGCAAGTTTGCAAAGCTCACACAAAAAAAATGCATTTTTGACCTCAGCCTTCTGAAATCGAAACTCCTTCACATAAAGCTGATATTATAAACGCACTCTGGGCGAAATTTCAAACTCGGGTTCCCATGGAAACAAAACAAACGACCTCTGATCTTTCTTGTCCTGAGTTGGTGCATGAGACATGCAGATGCCAAGAGCGAAATTAATTCAGGGTGGGGAAGGGAATGTGGGCGGTAGTGGAATATGAAAAGTCATGAAGCATGACCTGAGTTTGTGAAGGAAGTCTATGACTTAGCACAAAGCTGTCCAGGGCCAGACTTTCTCCACTAATTGAACGGCACAAGCAGCTGAAGCCATGTCTCTTGGTGCTGCAATTGATCCAGATTGCCACTGGCAAGAACAATAATTCTCCTTGACACGAAAGGGTTGGACACAATTGTTATATAAGATACAAACGGTTGCTTTGAGTGCAACATGTTGAGGTGCAGGCTTGAATAAAAAATACCCTGAAATCCTTTTGAATTAGAACCTGAGCTGGCTTATAGATGAGAATATAGCCCTAAAGGTAAGAATCTGAAATGTGCTTGACTGAGCCAGGGGATTAGAGAAGAGCTGGGAGTTTTCGTCTGGAGCTTGTAAAATATATCTTTCCTAAAATGCCTGACAGGGATCTTAAATTATATGTGGAAAACGAAGATGCATTTTCTTTTGCTGCATGCTCTTGAAATACATACAATCAATATAGATTCACAACCCAAGAAGTGTCTTTTTTTTCTCGCTACTAAACAGCACACGTGTATAGGTTAGCAAAGCTCCTTTCCTGCAATAAATTAGTTGCACCTAACCTGTCAAAGTAGAAGCATCAAAGTTAATCTCACTTTTGCAAATTATGAAGAGAAAAATCAAACCAGTACAACTGTAGTCATTTAGTGATTGCCTTGATACGTTTTGTTTTATTCTTTTACAGCATGTGGGCATTTTTGGCTAGGCCAGCATATATTGCCCATCCTAATTGCTCATGAGAAGTGGATGGTGAGCTGCTAGGTCATTCTAGGTGCTTGACTCAGTGACAGTGAGAGAACTGTGATTTACGTTCAAGTCAAGATTCAGAGATTCATACAGTGCAGAAAAGGCCCTTTAGCCCATTGCGTCTGCACTGCACAACTACAATGAAATGTGCTAATCCCAACCTTTTGCACTTATCCCATATCCTTGAATGTTACGATACTTGAAGTACTCTCCAATTTTTTTTTTAAAGTTGTAAGGTTTCTAGCCTCCACTACCTTCCCAGGCAGTTCATTCCAGATTCCCACCACGTGCTGAGCGAAAAAGATTTTTCCAAAATCCCCTCAGGACTTCTCATGATGGACACCTCATCCAAGGGGAAGAACTGCTCTCTATTCACCCTGTCCATACTCCTCATAATGATATACACCTCAATAATGCCAGTCCTGAGTTTTGTCTGCTCTAATAAACCAATCAAAGCTCATAGTTCATCTTATAGTTAAATTTCCCCATCCCAGGCAACATCCTGATGAACCTCCTTTGTACCTCCTCTTCTAGTGCTATCACATTCTTCCTGCAAAATGGTGACCAGACTGCACACAATCCCTCAGTTGTGCCCTCACCAATAATCTGTACGACTCCAACATTACCCCCTTGCTTTTATATTCTAAGCCACAACTGTCGAAAGCAAGTGCCCCATATGCCTTCTTGACTCATATATTCATGTGCTCTGCTGATTTCAGGGATCTGTGAAAAACTACCTGAAAATCCCTCTGTTCATCTAAGCTACCCAGTATCCTGCCATTCATTAAATAATCCCTCAGCTTGCTTCTACTTCCAAAAGGCATCACCTCACACTTAGATTGGGATCAGCGTTAAATACCATCTGCCACTGGTCTGCCCATCTGACGAGCCCATTTATATCTTCCTGTAATCTACAACCATTTTCTTCACTATTAACCACTTTGCCAATCTTGGTGTCATCTGCAAACTTGCTTAACATTCCACACGTTTTTATCCACAAAATGTATGTATATAACAAACAATAAGCATTCCAGAATGGATCCTTGTGGTACACTGCTAGACACCAGCCTCCAGTATCTGGATCAGTGGTGCTGGAAGAGCCCAGCAGTTCAGGCAGCATCCAATGAGCAGCGAAATCGATGTTTCGGGCAAAAGCCCTTCATCAGGAATAAACAACCTCTACCATCACCCTTTGTGTCCTATTACAAAGTCTGATTCTGATCCATCTTGCCAAGTTTCCCTCAATTTCAGCTGCATTAACATTCTCAATTAGTCTTCCATGTAGGACCTTCTGAAAAGCTTTACTAAAACCCATATAAACTACATTACCTGAACTTGCCTCATTTACACAACATCACATTTTCAAAAAATTCTAACAAATTTGTTAAGCATGACCTCACTCTGACAAAGCCATGCTGACTATTGTAATTAACCTCTGGCTTTCCAAATGGATATTAATTTGCTCCTTCTGAATTTTCTCCAATTGTTTCCCTACTATTGATGTGAGACTCACTAGTCTGTAATTTTTTGGTTCATCTTTACCACGCTTACCATCTCTTAAAAAGTGAAACCACATCCAGTCCTCTGGCACTTCCCCTAAGGCCAGAGAGGAATAAAAACTTTGTGTCAGAGCGCTTGCACTTTGCTGCCTCACCTTGCACAGCAGCCGAGGAATCAATTCATCTGGGCTAGGGTACTTCTCTGTTTTTAAGTCTGACAGGCCCTAATACCACCCCATTTCCTATGTCAAACTGTGCAAGTTCCTCACAGTCCCTTTTTCTGAATTCTGTACCTACATTCTCCTTTTCCAGAGTGAAGATCGTGGACAAGTATTCATTCAATAACCTTCCAGTATCCTGTGGCTTCACTCACAGGTTGCCCCCTTGGTGCCTAATGGGCCCTATTCTTCCATATCTTCGGATTCTCCCCAATCCTATTTGCAAGCCCTTTATCATGCCCTCTTATTGCTCTTCTAATTACTTTCTTAAGTACCCTCATGTAGTTCCTGTATTCATCAAGGGCCACGGTTGAATTGTTCCCTTTGGACTTGCAGAAAGCCCTACTCTTCTTCTTTATCCAGTTCCGAATTGTCCCATATATCCAGTATTCTCCCACATTTCCCTCTCAGGGTATATATTGGATGCACACTCTCCCCAGCTATGTATGAATGTTCCCCATTGCTCCACTGTCGGCTTACCTACAGGAACCTTTACCCAGTTTACTGTAGCCAGATCCTACTTTATTTAATAAAATCTGCCTTCCCCTAATCCAGAACAGATTTGAAACATAACTGTTTATTGCTTAAATGGCCCCCCACTGCTCCATCAAACACGCGTCCAGCTTCTTTTCCAGAACCACATCCAGCACTGCACCATGCATTGTTGGGCCTTCTACATATTGCTGCAAAACCCTCTTCAAGAAATCCACCTCCTCTAAACCCTTAACTATATCACCATGCTAATTGATGTTGGGGAAGTTGAAATCCCCTATTATAATTACTGACTGTTATTTTTACAACCACTGTAAACTGTCTACATATTTGCTCCTCTATTTCCCACTGGCTGTTTGGGGACCTATAATAAACACCCAGAAAACTTGCTGACCCCTAAATTCTATCAACAAAGCCAGATTTGAGGACCCTTCCAAGATATTATCTCTCCTTATTACAGTAATTGATTCCTTAAATAAAAGAGCTGTACCATCACCCTTTTTATACCCTTCTCTCTCTCACCTAAAGATCCGACACTTTGGAATGTTGAGTTGCCCGTCCAGCCTTTCCCTCAACCACGTTTCCATAATGGCAGCAATGTCACACCTTCATGTGTCAATCCATGCCATTAATTTATCAATTTTACCGATTACACTCCGAACATTAAAATAAAGACCACCCAGCCTTGCCTTACTCTCTTGACACTCAAAATAGCTGATCTCACTGTGACTTTTCTGCAGTCTGATGTGCCTCTGTTCCATTGATATTCTGTGCCCCCTCCCCCACCAGACAAGTTTAAACTCCTCCCAACAGCACTAGCAAATCTACCTGCAAGAATGTTGGTCCCAATATAGTTTAGGTGCAGAACTTTCTGTTTGTACATGTCCCACCTTCCCCAAAATGGTCCCAGTGATCAAGGAATCTTAAACCCTTTCTCTTGTACCAACTCTTCAGCCAGACGTTCTTCGGTCTTATTTTCCTATTCATAAACTCGTTAGCATGTGGCACTAGAAGTGATCCAGATATTACAACCATTGAGGTCCTGCTTTTTAATTGACTGCCAAGCTTTCTGAATTCTTGATGCAAGACCTCATTCTTAACTTTTCCCCTGTCATTGGTACCAATCTGTACCATGACCTCTAACTCATCACCCTCTCCTGTCACAATGCCCTGAAGCCATTCAATGACATCCCTGTTCCTGGCACCAAGGAGGTAATGCACCATCTTGATGTCATGATTTCAGTTGCAGAACTGTCTATCTTCTTCCTTGATTAAAGATTCCCTTACCACTATTGTTCCTTCTTCCTCCTCCTGCACCCACTTCCCCACACACTCCACCCACTGTACAGTCAAGCCACTTGTGATGCCAGAAGCTGTAGACACAAGTATGGCAAGTGGTTTGGCAGGTAATTTGAAGGGAGTGGTGCACCATGCACCACTGCCCTTACCCTATTAAATGATAGATGTCACGAAGTGGCAGCTTTTGTTGCAGGAGCTTGGATGAGTTGCTGCAGTGCAACTTGTTCATTGTGCACATTGCTCCAAATATGCATTTGAATGCATACAATGTGATGGTGAATAGGTGCTCATCAAGATTCTTGTGCAGTGTTGGTGCTGCACCCACTCAGAGAAGTGGAGAGTATTCTAACATATGCCTCCAAGACTTGTGCCTCCTAGAAAATTGACAGACTTTCAGGAGCCAGGAGGCATATCACTCATTGAAGAATTCCAAAGATCTAACCTGCTTTTACAACCATCAGAAGCATAGGGTTGACCTGTTCTGTTCCTGGTTAATGATTGCCTCCAAGATGTTGTCAGTCACTTTTTCCCTACCTAATTCCACTCCACTCCAACTCCACTGTCACCCAATCCCAGTCCCTGCCCACATTATCTACAACCTCATGACTTCCACATTTGAGTAGCAAATTGTCAATGTCAGAAGTCACACAATTATAAATGGTCATTTAATTAAGGAATGAAGTTGAGGACAATTGGTCTTTACACAATCATGGAACATGTAAGATTAAAGCATCTTTAGGAAAGAGTTCCAGATGATTATTATTCATTCTGTGTTAACAGTCATTCAAATACTACTCAGACACGATAAACCAAATACTGTCTTTGTTCTTTGATTTATAAGTTACATAATACAGCTCATTTTCAAATTAATACATAAACATATTTTGGACAGTGTTTTTAATTCCAATTAATTTGGGAGTGCACAAGGATGCTTCATGTGCCAGCCCACAAATACAAGGTTTGATTTGTACCAAATGAGCAAAATAGCTCATAAAACATATTTCTCTTTTAACAGCAAATAAAACATATGATGTGTCCAGTCTCATCAGCATTCATTAAGGGAAATTTCAAATTAACAATCTCCCCATGTCAATTAATCACACACTAGGCTGTCTTCCCCCATCAATTACTCAAGGAAAGGGGTGGCCAATGAAGCTTAATTTTGAGAAGTGTGAAGTTGTACACAGTTGAAGGAAAAATGAGGAACATTCACACACAAAGTATACAATTCTAAAATGGGTGCAGGAGCAAAGAAACATGGAGTATATGAGAACAAATTGTGAAAATTGAATGGTAGGCTGAGAAATTAATCAATTAGGCAAAAGTGAGGACTGCAGATGCTGGAAACCAGAGTTTAGATTAGAGTGGTGCTGGAAAAGCACAGCAGGTCAGGCAGCACCCGAGGAACAGGAAAACCGACGTTTTGGGCAAAAGTCCTTCATCAGGAATAGAGGCCATTCATGATCTTGGACTTTGTGAAAAGGTGGATGGAGTACAAAACAGGGATGTTATAGTGAACTATTACAAAGCATTTATTTGGCTTCAATTGTAATATTACACCATTCCAGTAAAGAATTGGATAAAGTCTACAAAGAATGTACAGATTTTTTAAGAACACGTCCTGTGAGAGAGACGTCACTTACATGTAGAGATGTGATTTGAATTGATTTGATTTATTGTAGTCATGTGCATCTAAGTACAGTGAACAGCTTTGTTTTGCAAGTCGTACAGGCATATCATAGTAAGCAAGGACATACAGATAACAGGGTGCTGGTATAGAGTCAGGCATACAGGTTAGATTGCAAAGATGTGCATTAAGCAAGATCAACACTAACAACATCAGCATTATTTGAAGTTAGAGAGTCCATTCATCAGTTGAATAACAGCAGGGAAGAAACTGTTCTTAACCTGTTGGTGCATGCATTCAAGCTTCTGTATCTTCTGCCTGACTGGAAGGCATTGTAGGAGAGCATTACTAGGCTGGGAGGGTTCTTTGATGGTGTTGGCAGCCTTTCCTCTGCAATGTAAAGTTTAGTTGGAGTCCATAGATAAAAGATTGGCTTCCATGATGGTCTGGGCTGTGCACACAACCTTCTGTAGTTTCTTACGTCTTGGGCAGAGTAGTTGCTGTACCAGGCCATTATGCACCCAGATAGCATGCTTTCTATGGTGCATTTGTAGAAGTCGGTTTATCGGTTATCATTACTGCTTGGAACTTGACACTCTCAAGCCTCTCAATCTCTGCTCTGTTGATATAGATGAGGATGTATTTTCCTTTCCGTCTGAAGTCAATGATCAGTTCTTTTGTGTTGCTGACATTGGGAGAGAGGTTGTTATCATTGCACCATGACATCAGGCCCTCCACCTTGTTTATTTTCTCTCTCTCATCATTGTTTGAAATCCATCCTACTATAGTGGTGTCATCAACAAACTTGTGGATAGTGTTGATTACAATTTATCTACACAGTCATGGGTGTGCAGAGAGTACAGTAGGGGGCTGAGAATGTATCCATGGAGTAGGGGGCTGTAGATGTTGTAGTGTTGAGAGTTATCATGGAGGAGATGCAGTTGTCTATTTTCACTGATTGTGGTCTGTGTGTCAGGAAGCTGAGGATTCAGTTGCAGAGGGTGTAGCCAAGATCTAGGTCTCACAGTTTTGTGATCAGTCTGGAGGGGATGATGGCATTGAAGGAGGAGCTGTAGTTGATGAGTAGGAGTTTGACATAGGTGTCCCTCTTATCCAGATTAGGGGATCTGTGGCACTTTCTTTAAAGAAGAGAAAGTTGCAAGAGTTTTCATAGAGGTATTTAGAATCATAATAAGTTAGGACAGAGTACATAAGGAGAAACTGATCCCATTGGCTCAAGTAAGAGATTAAAAGTGAATGGAAAAAGGACCACAGATTACATGAAGAAAAATGTTTTAGTGCAATCAGTCTTTGGGATCTTGGATTCTGTGCCATTAAAGTGTGTTGGAGGTAAATTCAGGTTCATGTTTTGAAAAGAAGATTGGATAGTTCTCTGAAAAGAAGAGTGTAAAATATGTTGAAAATGTCATGAGTAGGACATAGTAAGTTACTTTTGCACAGAGACAATGGGCCAAATGCTCTGCTCTGATTTGAAACCATTTTGTAATTCTCTTATTCTAAGTCATTTGGAACATTCTAAAGTCCTGAACAGTGCTTTACAACTGCTTATCCCTAAGTTGCTCTTGAACCATTAAAACTTTGTTGTGATTAGAGTCAAATATAGATGAGACATTTCTCTTCAGGACATTTGCCAACCATTTTGTGACATACTGACAACATTTATCAGTCTTGAACCTTTTATTTTGCTCAAATTCTTTTACCTATTTTAATTAGTTGGCAATTTCAGTAAAAATCAGCTCCATGACAGAGTATATACGAACAAAAATATTAGGAGAAAACACTTTCTTATGACTTTGTGTTTCCCATTGTTTTGCACTCTTCCCCAACCCTTTGTCAACTTCTCTTCAGTCTCTCTCTGTCCTTCTGAATAAAGAACAGAGAACACTACAGCTCAGGACAGACCTTTCAACCCACCAAGACTACACCATCACATGATGACTTACGAAACTGAAAACAATTTGCCCCTATGCTATTGCCTCACTATTCATTTACCTGTCAAGGTGCCTCTTAAATCTTCTATTGTATCCACCTCCACTTTCTCTTCAGGCAGTGCTTCATGATTAAAAAATTTACCTCTGACATCTTTCAACCTACCCTGGTTTACATTAAACCTATGGCCCATAACAACTGACATTTCTACTTTAGTAAAAAGAAAGACTAAAATTATGCATTCTATCCATACCTTTCATAATTTTGTAAAGGTCTATCAAATCCCCTCTCATCCTTCAACATTCAAGTAAAAACAAACAAGTTTGACTAATCTCTCATCATAGCTAATACCCTCTAAACTAGGCAACATCCTGGTAAATTGTTTCTGTATCCTCTCCAAAATCTCCACATCCTTCTGGTAAGAGTAGCAGCCAAAACTGTAAGCAACATTCCAAATGTGGCCTAAAGAAATTTTTAGACACCTGCAACATGACTTGCCAATTTTTGGACTTCTACACTTCTGCTTCTCCTTGTCATTTGAATGTAAGAAACTAAATAATAAGGGCAGGAGTAATCCACAAGAATTGTTGAGCTTCTCTGACCTATCTATCGAACTTTGTTGTTCTGCCTTTCAATCTCTCTTCTGGTACAGAGATAAAGCTGCACAAGATATTCAAGTTGTCGTCTCACTATAATTCTGTACTGATGCAGAAATATGTACTTACTCATGTAATCCAATTCCCTTACAATAAAGGTCAACATATCATTTGACTTCCAAATTGCTTATGAATTTTAGCCTTCTGTAATTTGTATACAAGAACACATGAATCCTCTGAACATCAAGATTTAATGATTTCCCTGCATGGGCAGAATGTAATAGATGGTATTGAATGCACTGAAATGATACATTTTAGGAGAATGACCAACCCGGGACAATAGAAAATAATGGATAGAAATTTAAAGGAATGCTGGAAAAAAGGGGACAGGGATGGGGGCGGGGTTCGATGTGCACACAACAATGATGGTGGCTGGACAGTTTGATAAAGTAGTTTAAAAGCATAAAGGATCCTATACTTTATAAATGGAGAAATAAATTACAAAGACAAGTAAGTTAGTTTGAACTTTATAACATGCTACTTAGGCTTCAATTGAAGAATTGTGCCCAGTTTTGGGCAGCATGCTTTAGGAAGGATATAATTGTTTTAGAAAGGGTGCAGAAAAGATCATAGAATAGAATTCATACAATGTGGAAGCAGGCCATTTGACCCATTGAATCACACTGCTCCTCCAAACAGCATCCCATCCAGACCCACCCTCCTACCATTTCCCTGTAATCCTGAATTCATGTGTCTAATCCACCTAATTTTCACATCCCTGGACACTATGGGCAATTTATGGACACTATGGCCTATCGGCCTCACCTGCACATCTTAGGACTGTGGGAGGAAATCAGGGTACCAAGAGGAAACCAACACAGATACAGGGAGAACATGCAAACTCAACACAGACAATTGCCTGAGGCTGGAATCAAACCCAAGTCTCTGGCACTATGATGCAACAGTGCTAACCAATTGAGCCACTGTGGCATCCTGTTGCTGTGGAAGATGTGTGAAAATAATTCAAAAGGTGAGGGACTTCATTTAGTTAGATCAGTTGGAAAAACTGAAATTGTTGCCATTTGAGAGACAGCAGATTTAGAAGAGATTTGATAATGCTATTAAAATTCATACTGGGTTTAGAGAAAGTAGCTTGGTGGAAACTGATGCTACAGGCAAAAGTACCAAGAACCAAAATGCTACTTTTGATGATTGGCTAAAAAAGAACAAAAGCAACTTGAAGAAACATTTGTTTAGGTTATGCACTGTATGAAAGGGTCATGAAAGAAAATTTCATTGTGGTTTTCAAAGGAGAATTAGATTAGCACGTGAAGGGGAAATAAAAATAAAACAGGCCATGGGGAAATAATAGCAGAGTGGGGGCAAGCTGAATATCCCACAATCCTCTAGGATATTGACATTCATGTAACTTTGACTCTTGAGCATCCACTATTTTAATTGCTCCCCTATTTCTGATATTTAGTCCCTTAGCTCCAGAATTCTCTGTCACTCTACTTCACTTTTCTCCTTTAAGACATTGCCGAAAGTCGTCTGCTTTGGCCAAACTTTTGCCTGTCTACCTCAATATTTCCTACTGTGCTTCAGTATGATATTTTGTTTTATCTTGCTTCCAAGAGATTTGTGATGTTTTGTTATGCTGAAGGCATTAACCAATTACAAGTTATTTATATTGCATAAAATGTATAAGTTTAGAATGTGAAATAAATGAAGTCCAGCGGAGATTCACACGGATGGTCCCTGGAATGCTTGGTCTAACATATGAGGAACGGCTGAGGATCCTGGGACTGTATTCATTGGAGTTTAGAAGATTAAGGGGAGATCTAATAGAAACTTACAAGATAATACATGGCATGGAGAGGGTGGACGCTAGGAAATTGTTTCAGTTAGGCGAGGAGACTCGGAACGGTGGACAAAGCCTTAGAATTAGAGGGGGTAAATTCAGAACAGAAATGCGGAGACATTTCTTCAGCCAGAGAGTGGTGGGCCTGTGGAATTCATTGCCACAGAGTGCAGTGGAGGCTGGGACGCTAAATGTCTTCAAGGCAGAAATTGATAAATTCTTGATGTCACAAGGAATTCAGGGCTACGGGGAGAATGCGGGTAAGTGGAGTTGAAATGCCCATCAGCCATGATTGAATGGTGGAGTGGACTCGATGGGCCGAATGGTCTTACTTCCGCTCCTATGTCTTATGGTCTTAAGTCAGCATTTAATTGTCTTCCACACTCTCACCTTGTTTCTAAGCTAAAAGTTATATTTGGCCCTCATCTTCCCCTGAACAACTCTGGGGAAACCAACTAGCTTTTTCTGATACAAATCTTTGACAAAGCTAAGAGGCTACTTACACTGTTGTGAAGGCTTGCAATTAAATCCCTTCATCCCCTCTCTTCCTCTGATCTGTCAGCTCGCAACAGGCTAATGCCTGACCAAGGATTTAGGAGATAATTCGAGAAGACAGCCATAAATACTGTCCACATCCAGTAATATGCTTGATGAGTGATTTTATGTCTGAATTTGATGTCTTCTGCCAAATTTCACATTTTCTTCCATAGACAATCTATCCATCAGGATGTTATTTTAACAGATGGAGATTTTTTGATTACAAAACACAAAACACATCAGCGTGACATATCAATGTTTCATTAAATATCTATCATAAATGCTTGAATATATTATGAAACAAGTCTTTCTTGAGATTATTCTTCACATGCACAGTTCCTTTAGTATACTAATAGGTTCCAGTGTCTTCACATGCAGTGATCTGATGTACAGAATAATTGTACTGTTTTGCCGAAGGCCTCTGATTATATGGGTTGCTTTTGTCAAGACAAGGCAATGTATATACATCGAGCATTTTAAAATAATATTTTGTTGCAGACATTATTGCATGGTGTAAGTGTCTAATTATTTCAGAAAAAAAGATCAATTGCAAAGTTTACAGGGAAAGGTTCATTAAAAATATGTCAAGATGCAAAATGAGTTCCAGGTAAAAACATCCCTTGAGAGGCTAGAATTATTCATTCCCTTGCTCCCCTCCAAACTGCTGTACTCCCCCCCCCCAAATCACCCAGTTTAAACCTCTCCCCAGTTTAACAATTCTATCGTTTCAAGTATTTGAAAAAATCTCATTTTTTTAATGTTGTACATGATTGTAATTTAGATGTGCCTGAAGTAAGAAGGACAAAGTGTTCTGATTATGAACAAAAATAATTACATTCCGCACCAAAATAAAAAATGAAATTGGTAAGTTTTACAAGCAAGGCAAACAAACAAAACATTAGGATTTTAAAGGATTGTCACTATCTTGATATATTTTGAATTTCTGTTATTCCATCATGTGCATTTTCATTTTCAATTTGAGCATCTAGTGATACTCTTCCTAAGCACACAAGACTCATTTGTCCACATGGACCAATTGGTTCAGATTAAAACAGCCCAAGATCAAAATATATTAAGTTTGTAGATGTAAGTTTGCTTGCTGAGCTGAAAGGTTTGTTTTCAGACGTTTCATCGCCATACTAGGTAACATCATCAGTGAGCCTCCAATGAAGCACTGGTGGCTTTGCCTGCATTTTATTTATGTGTTTAGGTTTCCTTGAGTTGGTGACATCATTTCCTGTGATGATGTCATTTCCTGAGGTGACATAATTTCCTGATTTTTTTCAGAGAGTGGTAAATGGGATCCAAGTCAATATGTTTGTTGATAGCATTCTGGTTGAAATGCTTCTAGAAATTCTCCTGCATGCTTTTGGTTTGCTTGTCCTGGGATGGATGTGTTGACCCAGTTGTCCTCATCTGTATGTAAAGACACTAGTGAGAGTGATGAAACATCTAAAAACAAACCTTCCAGCTCAGTGAGCAAACTTACATCCAGAACCTCAACTTGAGCTACAACTCTTCTCAAAACTTGCTAATATATAAAATTTAATGAAGGACGACTAGCCTTCTGTTAATAAATCATTAACAGTGAACCAATGATAAAATAAAGTGTGTTTCATCTGTTTGAATAAGAGAATGCATTGATTTAAACACAATTGTTATTTGTTAGTTTCCTAAAACTATATGAACACTGTGTGATGTTGTCTAAGCAAATTACTAATTTAATTGTGTCATTTTTATTCCAGTAACATATGCATACTTTTGAGCAAAGTTTTCACATGTGCTTTTTTCATTATACTAAATGGAGTATCTGCATCTCAGCACCCTTTGAGCACAGAAATTTAACTGATTTCTTTCCAGGGTATTCAGAAAATCTTTGGTTCTGGTCCATCTTGAGTTCTTTTTGTGAAGAAAATTGTTCAATAATCTATAGATTTTGAGTATTTTCACACTGAAAACATGTTTGATGGATCTGAAGGGTATATAATCTCTTCCAGTCACCTCTACTGGATATCAGAGGAAAATGATGAATGTCGTCACTTTGAAGACAATACTTTATATATTCTTTTCCATGCTGCAATTATAACAGTGTGGTTTGTACTTACTATTTTGTGTATATGACAAACAAAAATGCTTTACCAAGGTAAATTTTCAAGGACAATATTTTAAAACGACCCTCAAACTTCCAAAATTCAGGACATTCTATTATAATTACAAAGACACTACAATACAATCTATACAATAACATCATGGATGTTCTGGTTGTGACCTCAACTGCACTTTCCTGTCTGTTCTACATAACCCTTAGGTTTCTTTCTGCCTGATTTCATAAATGGGTACCAAATACTTTTAAATGACATATATTTAACTGAAAATATAGAGAAGGAAATATTGCTTATTCATTGATCACTTTGAATTGATCAAAGTAAATAATAAAACATTAGTTTGAAAAGTGATGCTTCATAAAAGCATTACACAAATGCATTTCATATCAGACTTAACATGAAAATATTGGTCAGATCAAGTTCACAGTAGAAGCCTGTTCAGATTTTATTATTGTAGTACAAACCCAAAAGGTAGAGCATTAGATTGAAGTGAATATACATTAATACATTCCACATAACATTTCCCATGCACACTGATAAATCAGAACAATTGCCTAAAAATAATAGGGTTAATGCGATTTATATGGTGATGAAGTATATCGGCAACATAAAGGGACATTTATATGCTGTGGCATTCCCTTGAGTGCTCTTCTTCTGAGTGGAATCTAAAAGCATAGCAATGCATAGCTGGTGCACAAAGCGAACGTGTTTACGCATAATCCACATGCAAACATGAGCTTTTGAAACTGAAGTTTTGCACTAAAGCAATTAGCTGTGTAAAATATGTGAAATACATTTCTGCATCTCTCTATGCATCCTCTTGTCTTCCTTTTCAAAAATAAAGGAATGAACAATTTAGGGGGAGGGTCAAGAGATCCTTAAAATAGCTGGAAATTATTTGAAGAATCAAAGGATAATTACTGTATTTTGCATGATTGAGCATGCTGCTTGATTCTTTGGAAAATAATCCATCCTTATCAGCATATTTTAACCATAAATTACAGTGAAGTAGCGCCCATGTAAGTGTGACTTGTGTTCCCTACAGTTTATTTTGCAGAGTGAGTCGTAGCCGGAGCCCTGAGTGGCCGGAGCCTGGAGCAGCAGCAGAGCGAGCGCGGACCAAATCCCTGAGTGGGGAGCAAAGCAAGTCGCAGCCAGAGCCTGGAGTGGGAGCGGAGCAGGACCTGGATGGAGGCCAGCTCCTGGAGGCAGCGTCGCCTCATATTCTGAAGCCCGACGGGCACAGACTCATGTTGGAAAAGGATTATAACTTGAATATTTTAAGGAAAATTTTTATTCTCATTCTAGACGTTTAAACTCTACATTTTCATGCTAATCTATGTTTTTACTGTGTCAATTCTATGACAACACTAAAAGTATCTCTATCTAGGTACCCAGTACCTATGATGGCACTGAGAAGCAACATTACAAACTCATTCAAGTGCACATGACAATATACATGTGAAGAGGCGATTTGACAGAACTCCACTCTTAATAGGATCAAAGTAAACGGGCACAGATTTAAAGGAATCTATAAAAGAAGGAAATGAAGTGTGAAGGAAAAAATCTGTTTCAAACAACCTGTGGTTTGACTCATTAATGCACTGCCTGGAAGTAGATTCAATTAATTAATTCAACCAGTCATTAGATAATTATTTACATGTAAATAATGCACAGGGTTATGGAGGAAGGATGGCAGGATTGCACTAAGTTATGATGCTCATTTGGAGAGCTGGTCCAGATATGGTGAGACAAATGGCCCGCCATCTAAAAGTTTGAAAATACATACCAATAGACTTAAGGTCATCTTCTTCCCTGCTGTTTTCAGACTTACGACTGGACCTCTCATATATTACAGTTGATCATTCTCTACACCTTCTCTGCAGCTGTAACACTATATTCTAAATTTTGTTCTATTACCATGATATACTTGCATAAGATATGATTTGTCTGATTAGCATGCAAAAACAATACTTTTCATTGCATTGTGGCACATGTGATGCTAATAAATCAGTTCAACAATGGTGGTCCTGTCTTCAGTTGCCTTGGCCCCAGGTCTGGAATTCCCTCTGCCTCTCTATATCGCACTCCTTTAAGAAACTTTAGAAAACTTACTCTTTCAACCAAAAAATTGGCTACGTGACCTAATATAACATATATGGCTTTTGTAAAACCTTTTTCTAGTGATAGTCTTGTGAAACACTTTGCAACATTTCATCACACCTATTCAGATTATATTATTGTTGTTGGGATAATGAGTTTAATGCAGTCTCTGGTGAATCTTATTTAATTGATATAAATATTTTCACTCTTTGTCACGCAAGCATATGTTATAGATTTATTTTTGTGTCTTCAGGCAGATGGTTGCACGAAACTTGGAATGTCACTGAATTTAAATGTTGATGTATTTGAAGTAGTCTCTATGTAACTAACAAATAATTGGAAAGTTGGAATCACCAAATTGTCAAACTTTGCTTGTATCACCCATCAATACTCACCATAATTTCCCTCATCTCAAATAATAGAGCAAACAGTCAGAGAAATTATGGATACTTCGCTTTAAGTACCAAATGATAAGAGAATAAGGCAGATATTTTGGGCTGAAATTTTCCAAGCATGGTGATCTCTTGCTATCAAGGACAAAAGTGAGAGCAAATCCTACTCCTGTGGGTGGTATTTTGCCAGGGTGAAAGTGAGGACCGCAGGTGCTGGAGATCAGAGTCTAAATTAGAGTGGTGCTAGAAAAGCACAGCAGGTCAGGCAGCATCCGAGGAGCAGGAAAATCAACATTTTGGGCAAAAGGCCCTTCATCAGGAATGAGGTAGGGAGCCTCAGGGGTGGAGAGAAGGCTTTTAATGAAGGGCTCTTTGCCCAAAACGTCGATTTTCCTGCTCCTTGAATTCTGCCAGGGTGTCTTGCTGCCAAGAGCTTCTTGCCCAATTAAAAGGCTAGCAGTTCAGCTGCTTCCGTAGAACAACCATTGAACTGCAGCAGTACTGAAGCTTCAAATTCAGGGAGAGTCCACCTTCATGACATGATATCCTCAAGGATAACTTAGTGTCTTTGGGAAAGCATGGGTCAAAAGGCTTGCCCAAAGCAATTCTACGTGGGTGGCTGGAGATGAGAGGCTAATGTGATGGGAGGTTGTTACTGTGATATCAAATCAGATGCAGTGTTGAAGTAAGGGTCCTCCACCTGGGACATGGAACACTCATTAGGCAGTCCTCACCATTGGAAGAATCCATCAGGGGTTACTGTGTCCAAAATACAAGGGGCCCAAAGGATTTGAGCTTTTACTGGCAGAGCTGGAAGTGGACTTTAATTGACTCAACTGGCTATCCACTTCAGACTTCCCTGCCAATGGCTTCCACTGTCATTTTCCTCATTCTCCTGCCTCTGAGCCTAACTCCAATGGACCAAGAAAAATCAGCATGTTTAATGTAAGGAAGATTCTTGGAACTTTGTGTTATTATACAGGGTAAAACCCTCTGCTACTTTAAATTAGCCACACAGAAAAGATTCACCTCAAGCTGTAGTCTGTTAAAGTTCGAGAGACAAAGATCTATCCAAGAGGTCAGTACTTAAAGTAAAAATTCACAACTTTATTCTTTCAGTCCAGCAGAGAATATTAAAACCAGCAACTATTTACACTCCTTTCTGTTAAACATATCTTGTACCTCCCACTCTACAATACCAGTCAGATAAAAAAAATTAAGATTTTACAAAAAAAATTCAACTTTCAAAATCAGTTAATTGTCAAATTTTCTCTTTGTATCTTCCTCTGCAGATTTTCCTCTGTCTTCTTTTCAATGTTTTGCTGAGCAAACTTCTCATAGACAGGTACTTTTCAGACAGCTGTTCTGCTGGGAGTCTGTACTTGTTGGTGGCTTGGCAGTTCTCCCCCAACTGTTCAAAATGTCCAGTTTTATACCCCAAAACATCGGATCGTCTCATTGGTTTTAATATTATCAAAATACTAACTTAAAACTTGATTGAATTTTGTAATTTTGGGGCATAATTTAAACTAGAAGAAAGTGGGGATTGCAGATGCTGGAGATCAGAGTTGAGAGTGTGGTGCTGGAAAAGCACAGCAGGTCAGGCAGCATCCGAGGAGCTAGAGAATTGACATTTTGGGCATAAGTCCTTCATCAGGAATGAGCATTCTTCATGAAGGTCTTATGTCCAAAATGTCCATTCTCCTGCTCCTAGGATGCTGACTGACTTGCTGTGCTTTTCCAGCACCACACTCACGACACATAATTTTAACTGATTGGCTGAATTTGAATTTGTTTTTGTTTCATAGCAACCCAACTCCAACTATTTGTTTTGACCAAGTGTTACATTGTTACCTTGTTCTGGACTCTGCGTGCTTTGTCCTGACTGACTTTTCAAATCTCTTAAAGGTACAGTACCTCTTCATAATATTTTTCTGTATCAGGAAGTAATACAGACAAAACATGGTTGAGGATATTCTGTCTGGAGTACTCTGAGATTTATTGCTCACTGTCACAATGCCTCCAAAATACCAACCAAAGAAAAGCTGTGAGCCTGTAAAGTTCTAAGAAATTGCATTGCAGTAGTTGGAAAGAAACCCAGAAACCAGTAGGCTGGTCAAAAATAGCACCCACTACATTGTTATTTTAATGGTTCAATGAAGAGTGCAGAAAAGAATGCTGGGGGCAGCACCAGGCCTACCTAAAAATGAAGAGTTAACCTGATGAAGCTACAAAATAAGACTTTTTGCAAAATAGCACAAGCAGAAAATGGTATTAGGGCTGATCAATTCTGCAACCAATAGATCAGATCTACGTTCTGTAGTTCTGCCAAATCTAGATTGCAAATGGTGGTGGGCAATTAAACAAATCACTGAAAAAGGAGGATCCACAAATATCTCCATCCTCAATGATGGAAGAGCCCAGAACATCTTTGGAAAAGGTAAGGCTAAAACATTCACAACAACCTTCAGTCAGCAGTTTTTAAGTGAATGGTCCAACTTGGCTTGCTCCAGAGTTCCCCAGCATCACAGATGCTAGTTTTAAGTTAATTCAGCTAACTCGAAATGATATCAAGAAGGGCTACAGGCACAAGATACAGCAAAGGCTATGGACCCTGCCAATAATGCTGTAATAGTCTTGAAGACTAGTGCTGAATAACTTGCTGCACATTGAGTGAAGCTATTCAAGTACAGTTACAACACAGGAATCTACCTGACTATGTGGAAAATTGCCCAGATATGTCTTGTACTTAAAAAGCAATTCAAATTCAATCTATTCTCCATCATCAATAAAGACATGGAAGGTGCCATCAACAATGCTATCAAGTAATATCTGCTCAGCCATAACATGCTCACCAAACCGAATTTAGGTTCCACCAGGACCACACAATTCTTGCCTTCATAGCCTTGGTCCAAAAATGCATTTAAGAGCTGAATTCCAGAGTTGTGATGAGAGTGACTGCCCTTGACATCAGTGCCACATTTGACTGAATATAGCATCAAAGAGCTTTAGCAAAATTGGAATCAATGTGAATCAGGGCAAAACCCCACACTGGGTGGAATCATAAGTCACACAAAAGAAAATGGTTAGAGTGGTTGGAGACCAGTCACCTCAGATGCAGGACATGTCTGTAGGAGTTACACAGGGTGGTGTTCTTCCCCTAACCAGCTTCAGCTATGTCATCAAGACCTTATTCTCCATCATAAAGTCAGAAGTGGGAATCTTTGCTGATGATGCACAATGTTCAGCTCCATTCATGACTCCTCAGATACTGAAACAGTCACTATCCAAATGCAACAAGACCTGTACAATACCCATGTTTGGGGTGACAAGTTGCAAGAAGCATTAATTTTACACAATGCCATGCAATGATGATCTCAAAAAAAAGAGAATATAACCATCATCCCTTGACATTGAATGGCATAATCCCAGTACCAACATCCTGTGAGCTACCGTTGATCAGGAACAGAACTACAAGAGTCACATTTATTCTGTGGCTACAACAGCAGGTTAGAGGCTAGGAATCCAGCAGTAAGTCAACTCCTGATGCCCAAAACCTATTCACCATCTCCAACATATGATGTGGGAATGTGATGGAATAATCCCTACTTGTCTGGATAATGCTGCTTCAACAAAGCTCAAGAAGCTTGACACCATCCAGGTCAAAGTAACTCGTGATTGACACATACGTAAACACTGAACCCCTCAAACACTAGCAATCAGTCGCATTGTTCTGTACTGTCTCCAAGATGTCTTGCAGAAATTCACTCAGGCTCCTTCGACAGCATGTTCTAAATCCATTAATACTCCCATGCAGAAGGAGAAATGCAACAGATACATAGGAATATTAACTTGTGCAAGTGCCCCTCCAAGCTATTTACCATTCTGACTTGCAAAAAAGTCACCACCAGCGTTGCTGGATCGAAATCCAGGAACTCTCCCACTAATGGCAGCACAGGTGTTTCTGCACCAAATGGGCTACAACGGTTCAAGGATGCAGCTCACCACCACTTTCATAGGCAAGTTGGGATGGGCAGTAAATTCTCACCCAGTCTGCCATGATGACATTCTAATAATGAATTATAAAAAGATGCTTTGTTATTACCTACAGATGATGATAACAGTTAATTGATTATAATAGATTATTTTGAACTTCAGAACAAAACGTAAGTGGAAATCTTTAGCACCTGAATTATTCTTGAAAACACTAGCATATCAATATTCTTTAGGGTGCTATCCAATTTTCAAGGTGTGAAGTAGGAATGTGGTTTCCGGAAATACCATGTGGACACATTGCATTACCAGTGCCTTGGTATCGGGCAACTGATTTGGTCAAATGTTATGCAGTAATCTGGAATTTCTGTCAATATGCACTAAAATAAATAGAGATCGTGACAAACTTTGAGAGTTTCATCTAATAATGCATTGTGAACTGATTCATCACAAATATTTCAAAGTTTCTTTTTGGTAGTTTATTGACATTTTTCTTGCTTCTTATTTATGCGTCTACTCCCTTGTATCCTGATTTGCAGCCTCTTTGCTTTACATTAATCAATATTCAATAGAAGTGATACAGAAGTTCAATGTAATTACCTGATGTAGCGTCATGTTTCTGTATCACAATTCCCCTGATATATTTGGGTTAATGGTTCTTTAAAAAGGCCGAATGGTTGGTGGGTGGCAGTGGATATGAGCCAGAAAGAAATTCAGAGCCCATATTCCCCTATGCCCAGACCTAATCGGGAGTGGGATTGGGAAGAAAGAAGGGAGAAGGGCCACTATCTCACATTTCCTGCTGCGTACCTGCAATTCTTCATTGATGAAATATACCAACAACATAACTTGATGATCTTGAATTGGAATCATTGTTATTGTATTTTTAATTTAATGAATAACACTTCAGATGCTCTTTTCCTTCCAGTATACTTGTCTGCTGTCGTGGCATAGATCCACAACAATTGATCTTTGATAGTCCGAGCATGCAACTCAGTTTAAAGGCAATAAGAAAGGGGCAAAAAAAGTTGAGCCTTCCAAGGATACACACATACAAGTAAATAATAAAAAAAACTAGTCTTTCATTGGTGCCCAAGTATATTAATTTACAGCTGTTACTTTTTCTTGCATTCACTCAAGCATAAGTGTGAGGTAAATGTTTGATAAGCAGTATCACTGTGTTTGTACTTTAAGAACTGGTAAGAAGAATCAAATGTTACCGAAATGCATAGAATCAAATGAATTCAAGGAAATATACCACAGAAAACAGGTAAAGAAAGGCTTATTGTATACACATGCATATACTTTGGTAACCATTTTGTTAACTTAGAGAAAAAAATCATACAAATATTCAATTTCAGGAAAAAGTGGTAGCAAGTAACAAAGTGCTTGTGAATATTTCAATCAGTTGTAATTCGTGGTTTTCAGATCAGTAGCATAATATAACTGGCAATAGGGACTTATATTTTTCTGTCTTGTGCAGTTTGTAGGTAATGCAGTAGAAGTAAGGTCTTTGACCATGGTTGTTATCTCGACTGTCAGTCATTTGTTGTCTAGAGGGACTGTAATATTTCCCTTTCATTAAATTGAAAGTGCATGTCACCTTTCTATTTATAAAGCAGAAGAAAATCTTTTAAATGTCAAACTGAGGAAATTGAGAGGTAATATATTGTGTTTGCCTAAAACTCAGCATCCTACTATTTTAGTAGAGAAAGGAATTTGAGAATAGATTGTTATCAGACTGCATAATTTCAGGTTTCTCGTGTTCAGGAATTGTTTCAGACATTCGCAATTTAAGATTGCTTTTCTAATTGAAGTGCAAAATTAGCTGTGACCCATCTGAATTTAATATAGATCCAAATGCAAAATAACTATTCTTATCTAAAATAACAATTTCCAGACAACTCAATTTATTTGCCTTATTTTCCTGAAGGCATGCAGCTATGTTGCTGCAGAGTCAACAACTTTCTCAGCATTCCTGAGTCCGTATCCGTGCTCAGAATGTATGAGGACAGAACACATAATTGGACCATAACGTCTAAATCAGCCAGGAAAAATAATCATAGGGATGATCAAGCAAAAAAAAAAATCCCTCACTCCAACCCACCATACATGTCACTGAAAATCTTTGAAAGGACCTGCTCCTCCAATCAGTCTGCTTCTCCTGTGTTTTCTGCTATTGGAAGGAGCAGAGAGAAGTTGAATAGCAGTGGAGAACAAGGTTGGTGAAACTGGAGAAGGAAAGAAGTTGGAAGGTTGTTTTCATTACATTGTTTCTCATTGTACAGACATCACTGGACATGGATGTCAGAAGCTAGCAAGGTCAGAAGACAAAAATACTGCTATTTTGTAAGACTTGGTTGCATTGCTGTTAAACTAGGTTGGACAAAGTTAAAAAACACACAACACCAGGTTATAGCCCAACAGGTTTATTTGGAAATACTAGTTTTTGAAGTGCTGCTTCTTCCTCAGGTAGTTGTGGAAGAAGAAACAGTGCTTCAAAAGCTAGTGTTCCTTGGATAAGCATATGGATGATGATGGGATAGTTTAGGGAGAATGTGCTTAGATTAGTTCACAGGTCAGCGCAACCTCAAGGGCCAAAGGGCTTGTACTGCGCTGTATTGTTCTCTGTTCTGTGTTCTAACCCTGTTGGACTATAACCAGGTGTTGTGTGATTTTAGCTATTTTCTAAGGAATTGTTCAAGATGATTTATTCCAATCAAAACACATAGTTTTAATATAACCATCAACCTTCACCAAAAGAATGTTCAGAGAATAACTTTTGAAAATCACAAAGTGAAACTTCTTATGCCCTTTTTTACAATTGAGTGAATTAGCAAGGAATGGCCATCAAATAATGTCAATTTGACAATTATAAAGTTCTCTTGCTTGGCCTCCTATTCTCCATTCTTAATAAACTTGAACTGATGTGAAAAGCCATATTGTTCCTATCCTAACTTGTATGATATTACATCTGGAATCCCTACAATGTGGAAACAGGCCCTTCAGCCCAACAAATTTACACTGACCCTCCGAAGAGTAACCCACCCAGACCCATTCCACTACCCTACATTTGCCCCAGACCAATGCACCTAACCTACACATCCTGGAACACTATGGGCAATTTAGCAAGGCCAATTCACCTCATCTGTATATCTTTGGACTGTGGGAAGAAAGCAGAGCACCTGGAGGAAACCCGTGCAGACATGGGGAGAATGTGCAAACACAACACAGACAGTCATCCAAGGCTGGAATCAACACCGGGTCTCTGGGTGCTGTGAGGCAGCAGTGCTAACCACTGAGCCACTGTGCCGCCCCATGGTGACTGGAGTTATAGAGTCATAGAGATGTACAGCATGGAAACAGACCCTTTGGTCCAACCCGTTCATGCCGACCAGATATTCCAACCCAATCTAGTCCCACCTGCCAGCACCTGGCCCATATCCCTCCAAACCCTTCCTATTCATATGCCCATCCAAATGCCTCTTAAATGTTGCAATTGTACCAGCCTCCACCATTTCCTCTGGCAGCTCATTCCATACACATACCACCCTCTGCGTGAAAAGGTTGCCCCTTAGGTCTCTCTTATATCTTTCCCCTCTCATCCTAAACCTATGCCCTCTAGTTTTGGACTCCTTGACCCCAAGGATAAGACTTTGCCAATTTACCCTATCCATGCCCCTCATAATTTTGTAAACCTCTTAGGTCACCCCTCATCCTCTGACGCTCCAGGGAAAACAGCCCCAGCCTGTTCAGCCTTGCCCTATAGCTCAAATCCTCCAACCCTGGAAGGGTTTTCTGAACCCTTTCAAGTTTGATTGTGCATCTTCATGGTCTACCCTTGCTCCTATTTATTATATTCTTAGGTCTGGTTAACTTATTGTTGTTCTGTTCATTGATCTGCATGGCTTCCCAGAACCTATAACTCCCAATTTTCCAAAATTCTTACTCTGGTTTTCAAATCTCTGTGGCGTTGTGCATTTTTGATTTGAAAGATGGCAATGTGCTCAGTTGCCTTAGCTTCAGACTCTGGAATTCACTCATTAAGCCTTTCCACTTCTTTACCAATTTATCTTTCTTTAATAAGTTTCAGAAAATATCCATAAGCGGCTAGTGTTACATGTTGCCGATAACAGTCCTGTGAAATGCCTTGCTATTTTTTACTATGTTAAAAATTCCATATAAATATAAGTTGTTATTATAGTTTTTATTTCAATACTCAAGAGAAACTCAGAAATGCATGATAAAGCATTATGATGTGCTGAAATTGTGCATGCACAACATCTCTAAGTTTTAAGAAGGCATTATAGTTTCTGTTTTTCCTCCATTTTGTCTGTCCATTGATTCAGTAAGCAGTACTATTAATTAAGGCATTTCAAAGCCTTTCTCTCCGCACAGATGCTACCAGATCTGCTGATTTTCTCCAACATTCTCTGTATTTGTTTTAGATATCCAGCATCCGCAATATTTTGCTTTAATATGAATTAGAGATAATCTTCTCAATTTCATGTTATAGTAAACATGTAATAAAAGGTTGAATATTATTAGTGAATATTTTGGGAGAATTGAATGGAGACTCTAAATGGATTGTGCAGAGGATAGGATTGAAGTAAAAGGTCAATCATTATTTTATTGAATAGTGGAGTCGAATTTAAGGACTATGCAGCCTACACACATTCCCATTTCATATACTTTTATGAAGGGAACAGGATTCTTGCAAAATGGCAACCAATAAAATTGTGCTCTGCACCCATTCATGGGACTACTTGGAAAATGTCACAATTTCCTACATAACTGGCTTGTTCATGGAAACAGAAGAGAAGTGAGATGGCATCTGGTCAATACAGCACGTAACATTTTGCGGTGTAATTGAATTCCCAGGGAGTTGACTTGACTGTGTTAATACAAAAACTTTTAACTGTGTTTTGTTTTGTGGATGTTGCTTATATTAGAAAATATTTCTGCTAATCTTAAATAAACTACATTTTGTACCCATAAAAGATGAATGAAGCATGATTTGGAGAAGATGTACTTCACTTAATTAAAAATTCTGATGCTTACAGACTAACCAGTCTTATTCATCCGTGATTCTTGTGAATGCTGATCTAATTAGGTTATTGATCCAACAGTGCTTCAATTTTAAAATCCTCTATGTTGTATTCAAATCCCTACATGTTCTCACTCTCTCTATTTATCTGACATTTTCTAGTCCCATAACAGTTGGAACAACTGGCCTCTGGCCTTTTCTGCACTGTTCACTCAAATCCTACAACTAATGATTCATAGTTTCAACTGCCATAACTCTAAGCTATGCAGTTTGTTTCCTAAAATGCTCAATATCTCAATATCTGTCACTGCTCAGGTCTTCCTTAAAACCTATGTTGTTAACACGCTTTTATCTAACCCTCCTAATTTCTCCTTCTTTGGCTTGTGTCAGCTCCGATAAAGTGCCTGTTTGTGGCCTGAGATGTTTACTTACTTTAAGGGTTTTGTTGTTGAACAAAAACACCAGCTAGGAATTTGCATTCAGCTCCATAAGGCTGAATTCTTTTCTCACATAGTTGCAAACAGTGTGACAAAATTGTAGATGCACCGATATTGAGGACTGAATAAAGAGCTACTTTAGCTAAGACACTCATCTGTATGCAGAAAGCTTTAACACTACAGAATTAAAATAATTAGTCATTAAAAACACATACATGGTAAAGATTGTCCGGATCACATTTACTTACACATGCAAAAACAGAATACATCTGAAAATAAACTAAGCATAAAAGGTTACATTAGAAGTGATTGAGAAAGAAAGCCACCTTTGGTACAAATGTAACAAAAATGCATAGTTGGCCACAGGTGATGGGGACAAAATTGAAGTATTTTTATGATTTCCAATGTCAATAATGTACAAAATGCTTCAAATGAATATTAAGCAATAACAGACTAACCTAGCTAAAGCGAGTAGCTGAAGCCAGCTTACTGTTTCTCCCCCATTCTGTCAGATACACAAAGGTGCATTTTGCTCTGAATGTGTACTTAAAGAAATTTCATTCATTTTGTTTCCAAGTTTTCATAATAATTCAGTCAGATTATTCTCTCTAACTTTATATAGAGAGGAAAATATCTCTAACTGTCAGATGTTTAAATACCACAAAAGTAATGGCAAATACATGCTGTTCTTCAATCCAAGTCACAGTTTATTGAGACATGGAGAAATTGCAGCCACTAGTTTGGCATGACATGCATTGATTCACGAACTGTTTCATTCAGATTCCTGTGGAATAAAACTCTTTATGCATTGGCACTGGAAATAAGCACTGCTTAACACAGCTTTCAGATTTTGCGTACATTTGTTTTCACTCATCTCAGGTGAATTTTGATTGTTTCCTCAGCTGGTTATTTCAAGATTTAATCAATATTCACTGACATCATATATAATTTTTCACTTTAAACATGTATAGTACAGTTAAACTGTTCCGTGGTCAGACCTTGAGATACGACACTAAGGGTGTAAAAATTAATAATACATATTTCACAAAAAGGTGTTGGCTTAGACCGTATGTTAGCAGATTGTTTTTTTACATTGCTTTTGCTGTTGACTTTCATGTGGTTACAGTTGAACAGAGAAGAAATTAAAACTGTTTGACATAAGAAGTGGAGCAATGCTAAATAAAACACTTTAACTAGAATTATAAAACATCCAAGTCAAACAAATTAAGATTTGTGGACACACAACAATACCTTTTACAAATGTGACATTAAATTGAATTTAAGAACCCTTGTGCCTAACTTGTGATCTGACCTGGTTACTGAGAGTTACTAGCTTGCCATGGCAATTGGCATTACTCATTTTCTGGTTCCTCCTTGGTAGATTTGCTTTCTCGCTTTTCTGATCGTTTAGTGCGCTTCTTCTTCTTTTTAGTCGACGAGGCAGAATGCTGCCCATCCTGCTTGACAACTTGCTCCTGTTTGCTGGACAGCATGACTGGAGTGCCTCCCATGTAGATGTTAGACTGGTACTCATCGGGTTCTAAGTTTTCAACATGCTGTGATCCAAACCTGGGAGCCCAGGTAGGTAAACCATCTTCCAGATCTGGAGATGCTTTAATGTAGTCTACATCTGTAAAATAAAACTCACATGAACACAATGATCACAATCTGAAGACAACAGATTGTTGCATAAAACAATCATAAACTCAAAGTGGTAACTAACATCATGCAAAAAGTTCCACCTATCAGGAAATAAACGACTATTCCTGGGAGAAGTTAGCCAGTTCTAATTCTAATTCAGTTCCAGTTCCAGTTGCAAGTTCAGTGTAAAAGTCAACGTAGCAATGTGTACTTACTCTTAAATCTCAGATCTCACAAGAGACTCTCATATAAAGTAACTAACTATTAAGTGTTCATTTATAAACCTTCTCTGCTTATCATGACTCTCCTATTCTTATGGGTAATAAATTACTCATTTGAACCAGATATAACAGAGTTCATACAAGTTAACAGTCATCTAACTCATTTCATACTTGATGCCAAGTTAAGCGTCATTGTATTGTCTAATATTACTACTTGATTGACGAGAATGAAGCTTTTCCTGATTGGAGATAATGGAGAAAGTGAGGTCTGCAGATGCTGGAGATCAAAGTTGAAACTTTATTGCTGGAACAGCACAGCAGGTCAGGCAGCATCCAGGGAACAGGAGATTCGACGTTTCAGGCACAGGCCCTTCTTCACGTCGAATCTCCTGATTGGAGATGATGAAAGCCAGGCAATGACATCTCCAATAAGAGAAAACCTAACCACGGCTCACTGACATTCAATGGTGTTATCATCATTGAAATCCCTACTGTCAACATCCTGGGGGTTACCATTCACCCAGAAACTCAATTTGACTAGATATATAAATTCAGTGGCTACAAGACCAAGTCAGAAGCTAGGAGTATTGCAGCGAGTAATACATCTCTTGACTCCCCACAGCCTGCCCACCATCTATAAAGCACAAGTCAGGGGGTCTGATGGAATACTCCCCACCTCCCTGGATGAATGTAGCCTGAACTACACTCAAAAAGCTTGAAACTAACAGGACAAATGGCCTGTGTGAATGGTGCCACATCCACAAACATCATGACCTTCATCACCAACATTCAGTCGCAGCAGTGTGTACTACTAACAAGATGCACTGCAGGAATTCACCAAGCATCCTGAGACAGCACCTTCCAAAATCACCGTGAGTGCTAAGAAGGACAAGGGCAGGAGATACATGGAAACACCATCACCTGCAAGTTTTCCTCCAAATCACTCACCATCCTGATTTAGAAACATATCGATTTCATTCAGTATTCTTTGGTCAAAATCCTTGAATTCCATCCCTAATGGCAATGTGCGTCAATCTGCAGCACATGGGCTGGAGCAGATCAGGAAGGCAGCTCACCACTACCTTCTCAAGGGCCACGAGGATTGGGCAATAACTGCTGGCCCAGACAGCAATGCCCATGTTATGCAAGTAAATTTTAAAAACGCTAACCTTCTGAAGAATGCTGCATGGCACGGGGGTAAATGTCACTAAAAACTCAAAGGAATGTTGAGATTCATTATAAAATATAGATAGTAAACCTATGTGGATTCATCAAAAAATTAACACTTCTCACTTTTGAGGAATAATGCGTGCTTTCCTCTTTATATGATGTAGTCAACTGAATAACATCAACTTGCTCAAAGCCAAAAAGCAGTGAAAACTTAACTTTACTGAACAATAGGAAGATTTGTGATAAGGGAATGAAGGATTTTGACCATATTCCAAGTTCTCTTTTTTCATTCACAGACAGGGTGACATCAGGAAGTGCCTAGCTGGAGAAGGAACCACATTCAGGCCATCACATGTTTCATCAGGACATTCCAGAGGACTCTCCACTTCTATCTTGCTGCAACCCTCAACACTGTGGACACCTAACCCAAGAAGGGTATTCCTTATCTTGTCAGGACACTCTCAGCATGCATGGACCCTTGAGCTACAAATGCCCCAAGGGTCACCTGGCTAAAATTCCAAGGCCAGCAGGCTCCACCATAGGCCAGATTCCCACCACTCCAGCTGCAGATCCTGGGACTGCACCTAAACATAATGCAAGTTGAAGGAAAAGGAAAATATCAAGACGGGACATAAGTGCCATGGCTAAAACTTCATTGCAAATAGGTTATCACATTATAAAGGAGAAAGTGAAGGCTGCAGATGCTGGAGATCAGAGCTGAAAATGTGTTGCTGGAAAAGCGCAAGCAGGTCAGGCAGCATCCAAGGAACAGGAGAATCGATGTTTCAGGCATTCCTGAAGAAGGGCTTAAGCCTGAAATGTCGATTCTCCTGTTCTTTGGATGCTGCCTGACCTGCTGCGCTTTTCCAGCAACACATTTTCAGCTATCACATTATAAATTCATGTTCACTTTTCATCAACAGTTCCATGATCAAATTAGCTGCACAAAAAGGATTAAGCCTGTAAAGCTAGCCACATTTTCACCACACAATATACCAGCCACGACTGCTGAACAGCTATTATTTCTATAGGTCCTGTGCCAGCTGGAAACACGCTGATTGAATGAGAGAGCATCCAGTGCTGTGAAAGCTTTTGCTAGTTTCTAAGCTTGACCTTAATGAAGCAACAGAAAAAGCAAAAAAAAAACAAACAGACCAGGAAGCTGAATTTGCAGTGATGATTAAAGAGGGTATGCTGGTCTCTGCAGTATCAAAACATTTACAATCAATGACAGACGACAGTATGCAACATAGTTCCATTGAAAATATTTGCTGGACAAATGCTGCTAGCTTTGCTGTATTCAACGATACTGCACCATAAGTTGATGAATGTGATGTCCCTTCTGATGAACATTCTCATTTTTCAAATGGGTACAAGCCTGGCTCTCACAGTTCCTTACCATCTATCACTCATCTTCACTGCAACCTCCAGCAATCTGGACGAAAGCATCCAAACTATTTTGTACAACTGTATTGTACTGCAGCAAACCTCAAGACCTGACAAGCATGGGAATCTCATGTTGAGGAGACATTTTACAGATTGCAATGTCCCTTGTGGAAGAAAGCATCGCATTGCAGATATGCGAGGCATCATTATGTCATGGTGTTCCGATACCCACCTCCATACAGAGTATAGAACCACTGCCTCTCTCTCATCTTCATGATATTGTATGGAAGATGAATGGCTGCGGGTTTCCTGCAATTTTGCCACATCGTGAGAGCACTTTTCACTGTAAGCTCTACGTATAGAGACTGCTCCACTTCTACTGGAGGTTTCTGTTGATCCTGAGTTTTCAAAAGCACGTGTTTCTCACCAATTTCTGTGGACTTACACAGTACAAAAACCGGAACTCCAGAAGCTGAATGCCCCAAGTGGCTAACTGACTTTATCCAAACCTCTGGACTGAAATCAGATGCTGCACTTTACTCACTGTGTCAATATCCCCTGGCTGATGACAGTCCCCCTGACTGAGGAATATCTCCTTAGATTTTGAGACATGGCCCATTTGGTTTTCATGCTATAGATATGACATTAATGTATATCAACCTATCAGCTTCCTCGACTAATCATTGACAGCAAACATGATAAGCTGCCTGTATTTGTATCTGCACTAAAAGGCAAGGCTAGACAGAAGTACTCTCAACGTTTGACTGCTAAATGAGGTGGCAATGCAGAAAAATGTGAGGTGAGGTAAGGTGAGGCAAAACATCAATGCTATGAGCATTCCTGTAAGGGCAAAGTGACTGAAAGTTAATAAAGCAAGCTCAGAGCCCTGAGATGCACCCTGTTCTAATTCATGAAATGGGTGTCTATTCCTGTCTGCAAAACCCCCTGACAGCAGCACTGCAATAAAATATGTTTGTGAGCTCTGAAGTGCAGAATCAAAGAGCTGAACTGCTGTGTGTGAGTGAAAAATATACCATGAAGGTGTGGTGAGGCTGGCGCATTTCCAATGCCAACTTCCATGGATTAAAGCTGCAGGCCTTTGCTACCCACAGAGTGTACCCTGAGGTGTTTGGGAATGCTTCCCAAAGTAGACACCTGGAGAAGACACAGATGAGTTGTAGTTGCCAGGTACCCCCTCAGGGTTTCAGGTCAGGAACTGTGGCCATCTAGTTTCTTTTCACTGCCTGGGAAAGTAGCAAGCTGCATATAAATGAGGTAAGATTATGAAGTAATTAGATGTTAATATGCAGAACTAAGTCACTCACTGCTCACTAGCGAGATATTCATCTAGTTGTTAAAACCTTACGCACCAAATCAGATTTTTCTTTTTCCTGATGTGGCAAATCTAATTTTTTGATTGACATCATATTTTTTCAGATCCTGATTGAAGTGGAAATGTCTGGTCAGGTGAGAAAATATTGAATTCTAGGTATTGCTTAAATAGAATACTATGTAGAACAGCAATTGCAGAGGTAATTAGTGAGATAGAATGAAAAGTATTGTTTCGTGTGCTATTCAGACAAATCATACCTTACATAAGTATATCAGTGTGATAGAACAGAATGTAGGATATAGTGTTGCAGCTACAGACAGGGTGCAAAGAAAGATCCAATTTATGAGAGGTCCATTCATAAATCTGATAACAGAAGATAAGAAGCAGTTCTCATATCTGGTGCTCACCTGACTTTGAAATAGCTGAAAAATGTGTTGCTGGAAAAGCACAGCAGGTCAGGCAACATCCAAGGAGCAGGAGAATCGACGTTTCGGCCATAAGCCCTTCCTGAAGAAGGGCTTATGCCCAAAACGTGAATTCTCCTGCTCCTTGGATGCTGCCTGAACTGCTGCGCTTTTCCAGCAACACATTTTTCAGCTCTGATCTCCAGCATCTACAGTCCTCACTTTCTCCTAGTTGACTTTGAAATAGTCAAATAAAGAGGTAACATGTGCATGGCGAATTTTAGCACCAGATGAGCTTAAGCAGGTTTAGAATTGGGTCATATTATTGGCATGAAGGGAGACAGTTTTAGAGATTGCATGGATGTGTAAAATATACTGGACTCAACTATGAAAGAAAGATTGTGAGCTATCTGGTTTGGCCTCAGACAGTCTCAAGGGAGGTGACTGATTTCAGTGGGAAAGAAATGGAGTTTTTTGCTGGGATCCAATGGTAGTGGCTTTAGTCTTATCATTATTTGGCTGCATTATTTTTTGGCACATTGAATACCAGGTGCTGAACAACACATTACATTAAGATAGAGAAGGGATTGAGAGAATTGGTGGTGAGGTCGAGCTGAGTGCCATCAAAGGTCATATGGAAACCAATGCTATATTTGTGCATAGGATAATTAAAGGACAGTATATAAAGGAGACATTTGGAAAGAAAGTTTAGATCATCGAGGAACACAATGGAGATGATCAAAGAGCAGGAAGAGAAGCATTTTTAAATGTTTATCTGACCATGCCTGAATGGATAAGAATCCAACCAAGTGCATTATCAATTCTAATCCTCACTCAACATGAACATAAATTCCTTATAGAATGAGGCTGAGGAAATAATAATTGGAACCATGAAATGGCTGAAAAGATGAATGAATACTTTGGATTAGTCTTCAGTATAGAAGATACTAATACATTCCAATGATACTAAATAATCAAGGATCAAAAGTGAGAGAGGAAATAAATACAGAGTATCTCCAGCAAAACTATGCTCGGGAAACTAATGAGGCTGAAAACCCACATGATCCCTGGACGTTATGGAATGCATCGAGATAGCTACCGAGATAATGGATGCACTGGTAGTAATTGCCCCCCCCAAATTTTTAGATCCTGGAAAAGTTCTAGTGGACTATAAAACTGTCAATGAGACACTCATTTTTGAAAAGAAAAGCAGACAAAAAACAGGTGACTATTGGTTACTTAACTTAAGATCTGCCATTAGGAAAGTAAGTCTAAAATAAAGCATGTTAACCAGAGCATTTAGAAATACATTGTATAATCAAGCACAGTCAGCATGATTTCATGAAAGGGAAATCATACTTGACAAATTTATTAGCATTCTTTAAGGAAGTAACAAGCAAAATAGATAAAGAGGAAACAGTGGGTGTAATATTTCTGGATTTCCAGAATACATTTGATAAAGTATCATACATTAACTACCTTATATGATAAAAGCCCATGGTACAGGTCGTTCTGCGATAACACATGTTTTGTTAATATGAATTTGCTTGAACATGATTGATGAATTGGGGCCATTGTTTCTAAACTGCAAAGTTTTAAAGCATGTATTGGTTATAGTGCGATTCTGGCCCCATTGGTTTAAATGGTGCTGCTATTACATTATTTTCTGGTAACATGGGATTGCATGAGAATGGACCTGCCGTGTTATAGCAGAACTGACTGTATTGGAGGTGCTAAATTAGATTGGATAATGGATAGGCTAGTAAATAGAAGGCTGACATTTGGGATAATGGGGGCATTTTCAGGATGGCAATCTGTACCTTGTAGAATGTCACAGGTATTATTGTTTAGGCCACAATTATTTATAAAAGATAGTATGACTTGGATGAAAGAAGTGAATGTATTATAGCCAAATTTGTGGACAACAGAATAATAGGTGGAAAGGCAAGGGGTAAGAATGGCACAAGAGTCTGCAGGGGGATATAGACAGGTTGAATGATTGGACAAAAAATTGACAGCTGAAATATAAGTGGGGAAGTGCGAGGTTATGCACTTTTGCAGGAAGAATAGAAACGCTGAACATTGTTTAAATGGAGAAAAACTACAGAAAGTGACATCACAAAGGGAGTTGGGGGTTCTTGAATCATGGCATTCCAGACAAGGTTCACCAGATTCACCCCAGGTATGGAAGGATTTTCTTAAAAGGTGAGGTGGAGTAGGTTGGCCCTATACTCATTTCAGTTTAGAAGAATGAGAAACAACCTTATTGAAACATACAAGATTCTTTGGGGACTTGGCAGGTTAGATGCATCGAGGATAAAGCAGCCGTCTTGATTGGCAAGACATCCGCTTGCTTCACCACCAACACTCAGTAGCATCAGCTGTACTGTCCACAATTACACTACAGAAATTCACCAAAGATCCTCTGACAGCACTTCCATACCCACAATCACTTCCATCTAGAAAGTCAAGGGCACCACCAACTGCAGTTCCTTTCCAAGTGACTCACCATCCTGACTTGGAAATATGCTGCTGTTCCTTCACTGTCAAAATCCAGAAATTCCCTCTCTAATGGCATTGTGGGTCAACCCAAAGCAGATGAACTGCAGCAGTTCATGAAGGTACCTCACCATCACTTTCTCAAGGTCAACTAGGGATTGGCAATATATTCTGGCCATACAGAAAAGCCCACATCCTACAAATGAATTTTTAAAAAATATGCATGGAGGTTGTTTTCCCATGTGGTAGAGCCAAGGGGACCAGAGAGCATAATCCCAGAATCAGTGGTCACCCATTTAAGCGAGAGATGAGAAATAATTTCTTCTATCATTCAGGAGGCAGAGTCTGTGATAGATAAGAGTTAAAGGAATGTAGTTACTCTTAGGCACGAAGAAAGCTGGGTAACTGTTTGAAGGAGGAAAAAACAGTCAGTGCAGGGATCCCCTGTGGTCGTTCCCTTGAAAAACAAGTATACCATTTTGAATACTGTTGCGGGGAGTGACACACCGGGGCATTCATTAGGGTGCAGGTCTCTGGCACAGAGTCTGCCCCTGTTGCACAGAAGGGAAGAGGGGGAAAGGAGGAGAGTGTTAGGCATTGGGGACTCAATATTTACAGGGTCAGATAGAAGGTTTGTTGGGAACAAAAGAGACTCATGGTTGTTATGTTGCCTCCCAGGTGCCAGGCTCCGTGATGTCTCGGATCATGTCTTTGGGGTCCTGAAGGGACAGGGTGACCAGCCCCAAGTCATGGTCCACATAGGTACCAATGACATAGGTAGAAAGAGAGATAGGGGTGTAAGGCAGGATTTCAGGGAGTTAGGGTGGATGGTGAGAGCTAGAATAGACAGAGTTGTTATCTCTAGTTTGTTACCCGTGCCACGAGATAGGAAGGTGAGGAACAGGGAGAGATATCAGCTGAATACGTGGCTGCAGGGATGGTGCAGGAGGGAGGGTTTCAGATATATGGTTAAGTGGGGCTCATTCTGGGGAAGGTGGGACCTCTACACACAGGATGGTCTTCACTTTAACCAGAGGGGTACTAATATCCTGGGTGGGATATTTGCTAGTGCTATTCGGGTGGATTTAAACAGGCTCAGCAGGGGGATGGGAACCTGTGGTGCAGTTCCAGTGCACAGGAGAATGTGAATAGGGAGAATATGGACTGAATTTCATGGTTACAGGAGTGTGCTGACAGATAGCAAGCTACATTGAAGTGTGTCTACTTCAACGCCAGGAGTATCCGGAATAAGGTAGGTGAGCTTACAGCATGGATAGGTAACTGTGACTTCGATGTTGTGGCCATTTCAGAGACATGGATAGAGCAGGGTCAGGAATGGATGTTGCAGATTCCAGGATTTAGAACTTTCCTCAAGAACAGGGAAGGTGGTAAAAGAGGGGGAGGTGTGGCTTTGTTAGTCAAGGACAGTATCATGGTGGTTGAAAGAACTTTTGATGAGGACACATCTACTGAGGTGGTAAGGACTGCGGTTAGAACCAGGAGAGGAGATATCACACTGCTGGGAGTTTTTTACAGGCCTCTGCAAAGTTCCAGGGATGTGGAGGAGAGGACTGGCAAAATGATTCTGGGTTGAAGTGAAAGGAGCAAGTCGGTCATTATGGGGGACTTTAACTTCCTCAACATTGATTGGAAATGCTATAACTCCAGTATGTTGGGTGGATCCATTTTTTTCCAATGTGTGCAGGAAGGTTGCCTGACGCAGAATGTTAAAGGTTCGACAAGAGGGGAGCCACACTGGATCTGGTACTTGGTAACTGAACCAGGCCAGGTGTTTGATTTAGTGGTGGGTGAGCACTTTGGAGAGAGAGAGAGAGAGAGAAAGAGAGAGAGTTTAATTTAGTGATGGAAAGGAATAGTTACATGCCACAGGGTAAGAGTTATCGATGGGGGAAGGGCAATTATAATGCGATTAGGAAGTACTTAGGAGGCATAGAATAGGGTAGAAAAATGCAGGGAATGGAGACAATCGAAATGTGGAACTGGTTTAAGGAACAGATATTGCATGTCCTTGATAGGCATGTTCCTGTCAGACAGGGAAGAAGTGATAAGGTAAGGGAACCGTGGTTTACTGAAGAAATTGTATCTCTTGTTAAGCGGAAGAGGGAGGCTTATGTGACGTTGAGACAAGATGGTTCAGATGCGGCGATGAAGAGTTAAAGATTAGCTAGGAAGGATTGAAAGAGAGTTAAGAAGAGCAAGAAGGGGGCAGGAGCAGTCTTTAGCAGGTAGAATAAAAAAGATCCCTAAAGCTTTCTATAGGTATGTGAGGATTAAAAGTCCAAGATAAACATGGGAAGTTGTTTTTGGAGAGGTGCTAAATGAATATTTCTCATCAGTTTTCACTCAAGAAAAGGAGACTATTGTAGAGGAGAACACTGAGATTTGGGCTATTAGACTAGAAAGGATTCAGGTTAGTAAGGAGGAGGTGTTCTCAATTCTGGAAGGTATGAAAGTAGATTAATCCCCTGGGCTGGATGGGATTTATTTGAGGATTCTCTGGGAAGTTAGGGAGGAGATGGTGGAGACTTTGGCCTTGATCATTGAGTTGTCATTGTCTACAGGTTTAGTACCAGAGGACTGGAGGATTGCAAATGTTGTGCCCTTGTTCAAGAAAGGCAGTAGAGATGACCCAGGTAATTGTAGACCAGTGAGCCTTATGTTTGTTGGAGGAAAAGTTTTGAGAAAGGATTATAAGAGATAGGATTTATAATCATCGAGCAAGCCAACAATTTGATTGCAGATAGTCAATACGGTTTCGTCAAGGGCAGGTCGTGTCTCACAAACCTCATTGAGCTTTTTGAGAAGGTAACCAAGCATGTGGATGAGGGTAGGGCAGTTGACATGGTGTACATGGACTTCAGTAAAGCCTCTGATAAGGTTACACATGGTAGGCTTTTGGAGAAAATGCAGAGGCATAGGATTGAGGGTGATGTCGCAGTTTGGATTAAAAACTGGCTTTCTGTAAGAAGGCAGTGAGTGGTGGTTAATGGAATATATTCAGCCTGGAGTCCGGTTACTAGTGGTGTGCTACAAAGATCTGTTGTGGGACCACTGCTGTTTGTCATTTTCATAAATGGCTTGGATGCTGGCATAGGTGAAAGGGTTAGTAAGTTTGCAGACGACACTAAAGTCGGTGGAGTAGTGGACAGTGTGGAAGAATGTTACAGGTTGCAGGGGGACTTGGATAAACTGCAGAATTGTTCTGAGAGGTGGCAAATGGAGTTCAATGTAGCTAAGTGTGAGGTGATTCACTTTGAGAAGAATAACAGAAAAGCAGAATACTGCGTCAATGGAAAGATTCTTGGTAGTGTGAATGTGCAGAGGGATCTTGGTGTCCATGTGCATAGATCCCTGAAAGTTGTCACCCAGGTTGATAGTGCTGTTAAGAAGGCATACGGTGTATTAAGTTTTATTGGTAGAGGGATTGAATTCCAGAGCTGTGATGCCATGCTGCACCTGTACAAAATGCTAGTGCCGCCTCACTTGGAATATTATGTAGAGTTCTGGTTGCTGCATTACAGGAAGGATGTGGAAGCATTGGAAAAGGTGCAGAGGAGATTTACCAGGATGTTGCCCGGTCTGGAGGGAAGGTCTTACAAGGAAAGGCTGAGGGACTTGGGTCTGTTCTCACTGGAGAGAAGAAGGCGAAGAGGGCATTTAGTAGAGACATGCAAGATGATCAGAGGATTAAATAGGGTGGACAGTGAGAGTCTTTTTCCTCAGATGATGACATTGGTTTGTACAAAGGGACACAGCTGCAAATTGAAGGGTGATATATTTAAGAGATGTTAGAGGCAGGTTTTTTACTCAGAGAGTGGTAAGGGTGTGGAATGCCCTGCCTGCCCATGTAGTTAACTCAGCCACATTAGGGTCATTTAAACAGTCCTTGGATAAGCATATAGATGATGATGGGAATGTGTAGGGGAGTGGGCTTTGATTAGTTCACAGGTTGGTGCAACATCGAGGGTCGAAGGGCCTGTTATGCGCTGTATTGTTCTATGTTCTATGTTCTATCAGAGAGTAGTTAATCTCTACAATCTGGATGAGGAAGTGGAAGGGTGGGTTAGTAAATGTGCTGATGACACGAAGGTTGGTGGAGTTGTGGATAACATGGAGGGCTGTTGTAGGTTGCAAGGAGACATTGACAGGATGCAGAACTAGGCTGATAAATGGCAGAGTTCAACCTGGAAAAGTATGAAGTGATTTAATTTGGAAGATCAAATTTGAATGCAGAATACAAGGTTAAAAGCAGGACTCATGGCAGTGTGCAGGAACAGAGGGATCTTGGGGTCGATGTCTATAGATTCCTCAAAGTTGCCACCCAGGTTGATACAGTTTTTAAGAAGACGTATGGTGTGTTGTCTTTCAGTAGCAGGAGGAATGAGTTAAAGAGCTGCGAGGTTATGCTGCAGCTCTATAGAGTTCTGATTAGACCACACTTGGAATTTTGTGTTCAGTTCTGGTTGCCTTATTATAGGAAAGATGTGGAAGTTTTACAGAGCATGCAGAGGAGATTTGCCAGGATGTGTCTGGACTGGAGGACATCTCCTATGAAGAAATGTTGAGGAAGCAAGCTTTTTTCATTGGCACGAAGATGGCTGAGAGGTGATTAGATTCCCTACAGTGTGGAAACAGGCCCTTCAGCCCAACAAGTCCATACTGACCCTCCGAAGAGCAAACCATCCAGTCCCACCTCTCTCTAGCTAATGCACCTAACACTATGGGCAATTTTGCATGGCCAATTCACCTGACCTGCACATCTTTGGACTGTGGAGGAAACCGGAGCACCCAGAGGAAACCCACGCAAACATGGGGAGAATGAGCAAATTCCACACAGACAGTCACCCAAGGCTGGAATCGAACCTGGGACCCTGGTGCTGTGAGGCAGCAGTGCTAACTGCTGAGCCACCGTGCTTCCCACGTGACTTGATAGAGTTGTACAAAATGTTGAGAGACATAGATAGAGTGGATAGCCAGACTTTTTCCATGGTGGAAATGTCTATCACGAGGGGGAATTATTTTCAGGTAACTGGAGGAAGGTTTAGGGGAGATGTCAGAGGTCTGTTCTTTGCTCAGAGAGTGGTAGGTACATGGAATGCACTGCCAGCAGTGGCAGTAGAGTCAGATACATTAGGCAAATTTAAGCGACTCTTGGATAGGCACAAGGATATTAGCACAATGAAGAGAATATAGATTAGTATGATCTTAGATTTAGATAGAAGGCTGGCCCAACATTGAGGGGTGAAGGATCTGTACTGTGCTGCACTGTTCTATGTTCCATGTTCTTTATCACAGAGAACTGTAGAGGTTGGTTTGATAAGTATATTAAACACTAAGATAGACAAATTCTTAAAAAGTAATCAAGGGTTATGGCAAAGGGATAAAAGTGATGTTGAGGTTTATCAGACAAACCTTAATCTCAATGAATGGCAGAGCAGACTCAAAAATCTACTTCTGCTCCTACATCTTAAGATTGTGAGAATACAGAACCAGCAAGATGAATGAGGGTGGAGAGGAATTTCAGAAGTATAGTTTGGTCAACAGTGCAGACATATCAAGCAGGAGGAGGAATGACATGATACTGTCACAGTTGCATAGATGGCCAATTTGGACTTTGATCAGAGGAAGGGATGGAAATGGATCAGTGACTTTCAAATATAGGCATTCCAAGAAGTATTGGCATGCAAATTGTGTGATGGCTGTACATTCAAGGACTTTGGAGAGTAAATAAATTTAGTGACGTAGTATTTGTTACCAAGGATTCAATGACCGTCTGATATAATTGCCTTTTTCTAGAAAAAAATGTGTATTTTCTCCTCGGCCAGTTTTTTCCCTTTTGCTCAATCAAGCACTCCTACCAGAATTCAAAATTCTTTTTTCTCAATATGTCAATACTAAGCAAATGCCTGGCTGTGACATTCATAACTGTAACTTGAAAATTAACATGTTGCCACACATATTCATAACTTAATTATATAAAACAATAAAATACCTAAGTAGTTTGTCCACATATTAGTTTGAGTGATGGAACTTCTTTTGAGTAATACTTTCTTCACTATGATTGTTAATTATCGAGGAAAACACTCAAAAAGATTGGAAGCAAGAAAATGCGACTCAGTTCCTGTCACTTCTTATAATATATTAAATACGTATTTATCTAAGCCAGTGACTCTACAGTTTAAGTTTCCATTATTGTCATCCGTGTGCCTTAATTTAAACTATCTTGACATATTCAAGACCTTGACCCAAGGCAACACTCATTACTTCTTTCCTTGATTTGAATATGTGTCATCTATACAAATTTCATTTCAGGCAATCCCTCCACACAAATCTATCAGTTGTACAAAGTTCATATTTTTATTTAGGAAGAAATAAATTGTCTTTATATAGTACTCTTCATATATGCAATTTTTCGAATAGAATCTTTGTGATCAATTAATTTCAAAATTGTCATCATTGTTTTACAGACAAATTGATGAGCCAATTTGTAAACAGCGTCGTTTCACAAACTGAAATGGGATAAAAGTTAAATTGTTTAGATAAGTTGAGGCCATGGAGCAAGGATGCAGGAAAGGGCAAATTCTCTTTAAGTACTGTCAGTAAATTTAACATCTACCTGCATTGGCAGATAAGGTCTAAAAATGTGATGGGGGCAGAGGAGGATGCTGGTAACACATTAGAAGCTGAAAAATTCAGAAACTCTTCAGTGAGACTTCATTTTTTAAGCATCTTCTGATCACTTGCTAGTCTTATTAAACTTTGTCAGAAGATCCGTAAAACATGAAGAATGACACAAATTCCACACTACCAAATTGCAATCTCTGTATCAATTTCACATTGACACACTGATGAAAGATTTACCATTCATACTGAATTTTGCAGTTTTAAATGTATTTAGAAAGTGATTATTCTCACTACTCAGAATTTTTAATGTGTAGCAGATGAGCATAGTGAATATATGAACTTTTGTTTCAATAAACAGTTGAGAATGATGCAGTGCAACTGCTACTTCTGTTCATTAATGCTTTGCAATTACAATCCATTTCTGCTAAACTAACACACCAATTGATGAGCAAGGCAAAGTTGGATCATTGTCCATCTAAATTTCCTTCCTACATTCTCCAGTTTCAAGCCAGGTGAATAGCACCTATCTGAGCACTATGATGGAGACCAGGGCTTACCAGTAAACAATGACGAGATAAAAGGTTTCGTGCCACTGTTCAGTGCAGAGTATTGGTGGTCCAACTTGTTGTGCCTCATATCGTCAAGTCCATTAGGACATTATCAATGTATTTTATATGCTTTACTTCCAATTGTCATCTTCTTCCTCAGGCAGCTCAGGAAATGTGGCATATCCATAAGGACTCTCACTAGCTTTCACAGATGCACAATTGAAACCATACTGTCAGGGTGCATAAATGGCATCTGCTCTGCCCGGAACTGTAAGAAACTGTAGAAGGTTGTGTGCACTGGCCAGATCATCATGGAAGCCAAACTTCAATTCATAGACTCCAGCTTGCTGCCGCGGAAAGGCTGTCAACATCATCAAAGATCCAGCACACCCTGATAATGCTCTCCTACAACCTCTTCCATCAAGCAGAAGATATAGAAGCTTGAACACATGCACCAGCATGTTCAGGACGGCTTCTTCCCTGCCATTATTAAACCGATGACTGGACTCTCTACCTTCAAATAATGCTGATTTTATTAATGTTGGTCTTGCCTAACACATGCCTTATGTGATGTAACCTGTATGCCTCCGTCTAAGTTTTTTTTCCCATCCTATGATCTGTATGCCCTTGCTTACTATGATCTGCCTGTACACCCATAAACAAAGCTTTTCACTGTACTTAGGTACACGTGACAATAAATGAATGAAATCAATCAAATTCTCACCTGAAGCAAGTGACTCATTTTGGGACTAAAGTCTGTAAGAGCTAACAATTTCTGAAATTTCACTGATTAACTATTCCTTATATTTAAGCTTCCAATATGAAAGTTAGCTGCGTGTTTAAGCATCCTTTGTGGATAGTAATTGTTGGAGTAGAATCTCTGTTTGTTCTCACCTGACAGTAATATACCCACCCTTTACTACGAGTTGTCAGCACATGAGAAATCTCAGTGCAAGCCACAAATGACATTCAAATATTCATGAGCATTCAGCTTCAACATCATATAGAAGCAGAAAGCACTGGAGAAACTCAGCAGGTCTGGCAGTATCCTTGGAGAGAGAAGCAGAGGTCATATTTTTGGTCTTCTTCAGAATCATGGGACTCAAAAATATCATCTTTGTTGCTTTTTCCACAGATCTGCCAGGCATGCTGAGTTTATCTGACTTTCTGTTTTTAATTCAGATTTCCAGCATCTGCAGTTGTTTTTATCCTCATATTGCATGCTTGCCCATTTACACTCAGAATGCTTCATTAAGATGCGGTAAGAGAATTTTTGGAAAATGAAAAAGACAAAACAATATAATCTAACTGTTGCAACAGTACAAAACACACCAGAAGACATTTTGAATTTTGCTTAAAAAAAGACACTGTTCATTGAACGTTTACACATTGCATTTACCAAGACATTTTACAAGAATACCAATTCAAGAGGAAAACCAACATTGTTGCTGCATGAAAGGTTAATGCTGATTGGTTGGCAAGTGGACTCTGATTAGTAGTGTTGTTGCCATGAGGATTCACCCATAAATGCTAATTAACAAGTAACAGACTGGTTTGTTTAATTTTAATTTAAACAGTTAGATTATATAAACAGTTAGATTATATTGTTTTGTCTTTTTCATTTTCCAAAAATTCTGAATCTGATTGTGTCTTTTTCAGAAATACTCAACTTCTTTATTACCAAGGAACATGATATTTTCAAATAACTTGTGACAAGTTATTTGAATTTTGTCCTTGTGACAATACATTATCTTAATTTATTCCAAGTTAAGGGAAAAGTTTTTAGCTCTCTGTTAGATTTAAATACCAGACAGAGAATAGGGAATGGAACTCTCACCCCTTCCTGTCAGTGTAGAGCTCAAAGCATTTTGAGGACTTGAAATTCCTACCATTATCTGCCTGACGTGAACAGGAATTCAGTTGGTGTAAGTTATTAGTACCTTTGCTATCAGTAACAAAACACTACTGGGCAGCTAAGATATCAAGTGAATGGAATAACTGCAGGCTGCTACTTTTTCCAAATTTGCTATCTTTCTGAACTCATTCATTTATGATAAGCTGCCTATTTACAAGTAATTGAGATCCTTCAGCATCTTGACCATTTTGTTATTTTTTGAGCACAAGCATAGAGATTGATAGCGAGTATGAAATTCAGTTATGGGATTCAGCCATTTGGAGCTAAAAACTGATTGCTAGAACACAACAACTCGGAGCAGGAATAGGCAATTCAGCCCTTCAAGCCTGCTCCATTTAATATGATTATGACTGATTTCATCGCAACTCTCTTTTCTTGCCTGTAAACCCATAAACTCATACTAATCAAAAATCTATCTTGTCTAAATTTATTCACTACCCTGGCATCCACTGTATTGACTTCTACAGATTCACGACCCTTGTGGTTGTATGTCCTACAGAGTGATTAGGGATTCTATGTGGCCCTTTGTCTCTCCTTAGTACAGATTTTAAAAAACTGGGAAATTGGTAATTAACAGCAATTCAAAATTGGTGAATCAACAGCTCATTTTATATTCCAACAGAAATCTTTCCCATTCAAATTGGGCAAGAGAAGTAGCTTGCTTGTTACTATTACCCATTTTGCACCAACACTGAAGATCAGTTTCTGTTCCATTAAAACTATTTCATTTCTCATACTAACATGTCAGCTCACTCAGCACATATGGAGATTTGAACCAGAAACTAGCGAAATGCATCGCTAAATTTTGCACACTGATTACATTGCTTTTACTAGCTATGCTACTAATAACATTTCCTAATTTCCATTTTAGCAATTGCTATTTACTAGAGGAGGTATGCCAAATATATATCTTTTAAATTTATATACTTTCTCTGCAGTGTTTGAAAAATATACACAGTTTCCATATTCATGAAGTTTTTAATTTTATGCACTGTGATTCCTTAGTGAACAAAGGGGTAATTATTTTGATGCTGTTTTATTTTACAAATGGATAAGAAAATAAATTAATTCCATTTGACGGAAAAGTGTTGGCAGAAATCTCAAGATGGAAAAGATTGGCTGCAGGCACAATGTGCTCATAAATTTGAAATTGGTCAGTCGAGAAATATATTAATTAGCTTCAAGAACTAATTGCAGTGATGGAACAATGAGCTTTGAATGCTTTACATAAATTATACAGAATTAATCTGCATGTTAGAATGGATTTATATTTACACACTTTTTTCTCATTGGTTCAGTTCCAATAAATCCAACACCTGTGCCTGTAGAATAACTGCATGGCGTAACATTTTAGTCTCTTAACATTAGCTTTTGTGATGCTAACTGTCATTCAAAAGCCTCCAGAAAGGCAATGAAGAAGTATTTGCTCATTATGTGGAAGAAAGGTACTGACTGACACATTGGTAAATGCCAAAACGTTGACATGTTCTCTCGACGAATGAAACAGCCTTCAGACTTTTAAAACATGCAAATTATAGACCTAACAGCTGATTGTTCACTGCAGGCTTCGTCTGCCCTCTCCCCTAGCATCTACGCTATGTGTACAATCTTCCTTGGACATTAATCACCATCTCAGCCATTGATGGCCCTATACTTCTTTGGATTACCTACACCTGTCCCTGCACATTTTCAGACAGCTCTAAGAATTTTCAGAAGGCTGTGCATTTTACAAATGCCACCTCTAGGTGGTGCAGAGTAGAAAGAAAGCTGATCCTCAACCAACAGGATGAAGCTTCTTGGGTGTAAAGTAATGCAGCCGACACAACTGAAAATAGCTTATTTTGTTCTCCAAGCAGCCGCCTTCTCTGCCGATCTCCAATCTTTCCCCAGACTTTGTGTCACTCCAAGGCAAAAAAGAGGCAGGCTCACAGTGCAAGGTTCTTTCTTGCTACTCCTGCTGCAGACTTCCCACCTATTTCCTGTTCCCATTCCTGGCTTTTGTCCAGCTCCAACTGGGGCCCCAGACTCCATCTCTTCTCCCTGCTCCCTCATGTGCTAATGATAGCCTCAGTCCACACAGAACATGGTGGTGTCTTTGGCATATGCTAAAGTGCTTCCTGCAGTCTGTCCTGTTGCACCCAATTGTCATCATTGGTTGTTCTGCAGCCTCCATATTCACTCAGTTTTCAAAAGTATCAAAAATTTTCATTCACTCTTTTCTGTATTACAGTAATCTGTGATTATGACTCATTCTTAAAGGGTTCTTTTCATATTCTCAGTAACGGCACTTGATATAACTATCTTTGAATTGGATGCAATTTGAATGTCACCTTCCTATTTGTTCAATCCTTATTTACTTATGAATATGAAATCTTCTAATGTAACTACTCTATTGCATGATCTAGCATGAGTGAAAACACAAGGTTTTTTTTCAATACACGAATATTAGCATGTAACGAAACTAAATATTTACTTGAGTGGTAGTTGGCAGTTGAAACAGGATGCAACTTGTTCATAGCACAATCTGCTTTGAAGCTCCCTATTGGTGGAAGTGCATATGTGACTGGCCTTACAATAATGCAGCCTTCACAAGTAAAGATTTCACATTTAATTAGACCTGTTGTGACAAATCCCATTTAGAATTAATAGTTAGATTCTGTTTATATTACATTCTCAACCATCATGTTCTCCACCAATCCTTCCTCAAAATTATTAAGTTCATGTTTGTCTGGACACAAAGTGTCATTGTGCTTTCGACTCTATGATAGACCACTATTTAACCCTCAACACTAGAAGTGACTGGAAAGAAGTGGAGAGATATAGTTGAGAAATGGAAGCATTATCCTTTCGCTAGTTGTCTGGAATGAGGAAATCATTTGATGTGCTCCATCAGCTAACTTGGCTGAGCTCAGCTAACAACACAGAATGAAAATCTATGTAGGGATGTTGAATCTTTGTGCCTGACTGCAATGCTTAATGCATCGACTCATTAACACATTGAGGGTGCCACAATTCTAAATTCGTGTTGCTTGTATGACAATCATCATCATCTCAATACAAACTGTGTAGAATTTATAGCATACAATGAGGTCATTGTCTTCAACTGGTTTGCTGGTGTTTATACTCCACATGATTCTCACAGCCTACTTCACCCAACCCTTTCAACAGAGCCTTCAAATCATTTCTCCCTAATGTACTTTATCTAGATTTGCCTTAAATATTTGCTCCAGCTACCCATTTTGATTCTGAGTTTTATATTTTAACTTCCATTGTATTGTTTGCAAATTTGGTTGGGAAGAAATGCACTCAACTTGCCTACATGAAAAACTGGGTGATGATGTTTCCAAATGGAGCAATACAACTTTGAGTGACCAAGCAGCATGGATTTGCATTCTGGATTAGTGGTGCTGGAAGAGCACAGCAGTTCAGGCAGCATCCAAGGAGCTTCGAAATCGACGTTTCGGGCAAAAGCCCTTCATCAGGAATAAAGGCAGTGAGCCTGGAGCGTGGAGAGATAAGCTAGAGGAGAGCTGTTGAAGTCCACATTGATGCCCTGGGTTGAAGTGTTCTGAGGCGGAAGATGAGGCGTTCTTCCTCCAGGCGTCTGGTGGTGAGGGAGCGGCGGTGAAGGAGGCCCAGGACCTCCATGTCCTCGGCAGAGTGGGAGGGGGAGTTGAAATGTTGGGCCACAGGGTGGTGTGGTTGATTGGTGCGGCTGTCCCGGAGATGTTCCCTAAAGCGCTCTGCTAGGAGGCGCCCAGTCTCCCCAATGTAGAGGAGACCGCATCGGGAGCAACGGATACAATAAATGATATTAGTGGATGTGCAAGTAAAACTTTGATGGATGTGGAAGGCTACGTCAGGGCCTTGGATAGAGGTGAGGGAGGAGGTGTGGGCGCAGGTTTTACAGTTCCTGCGGTGGCAGGGGAAAGTGCCAGGATGGGAGCGTGGGTTGTAGGGGGGCGTGGACCTGACCAGGTAGTCACGGAGGGAAATATATCCCTGGTGGTGGGGTCTGTTTGGAGGTGGCGGAAATGTCGGCGGATGACTTGGTTTATGCGAAGGTTGGTAGGGTGGAAGGTGAGCACCAGGGGCGTTCTGTCCTTGTT